>NC_042617.1:537017802-537145402 GCF_901001135.1 Rhinatrema bivittatum
AGATTTCTTTCCACCCAAAGAAATAGAAGCTTTGTCTCTATGAATATCCCTTGACTCTGAGTGCTGCCTTGTTTGTTTATATAAGCAACTGCCATTGCAATGTTGCATATAAGTCTCATTGTCTTTCCTATCAGTAAGAGAAGTGAAGTAATGCTAACCTCAGTGCTCAGATTTCTAACCTGTTGATTTACCAAGAAGTTTCTTTGTTAGACCATTGCCCTTGAGCAATGTGATTTTGACAGTGTGCTCCCCAAACTTGCATCTGTTGTTACTATTATCCATGATGGTGGGTCCAGCATAAGCCCTTTTTCTAGGTTCTCTCTGTTCATTTACCAGAGAAAACTTTTCACTGAAATTGGGAGAGGGGGACGGTACTCATAACTTTGTGACTGAGGCAACCAACATGACAGGAGTGAAAACTGTAGAGCAGTGGTCCCCAACCTTTTTTGCACCAGGGACCGGCTTCAAGCAAGAACATTTTTCCATGGCCCGGCAGGGTGGGGTGGGGGTGGGGTAGGGGTGGGGATTTGGTCATATGGGGGCGGGGTTATGGAGGGGGTTGGATTTTAGTGCACACTTATCATTTAATTATGACATTTACAATGTGAATGTGACTCAACTCACCATAGGTTCTCACATGCATGGCACACTGACCCATGATCGTCATGGGGCTAGATGTAAAAGTACAGTTTGTATCCACGGGAACCCCCCTGACCCACAATAATGGATGTAAAGCAGAATTATGACATTCCCCATACAACTCACCCTACAAAAAAGATATTCTGGTTCTGGTGACATCTCAGTAACAGCAACTCAAACTCCTTCTACTTCCAGGCTCAATAGCCCCTACTTATGAAAAGACATCAGTTTACCACCAATGCATGTCCTCTGAGAAAACACAACAAATAAGACCGATATAAACGCTTACATGCTAGCAAAATATCTCATCTCGGTAACAGACACAGAACCGACCTAACATACTCCCAGGATCTGTAGTAATGCACATAAACTAATCCGCACACAGTTACACCTGTATTATGGAATACACTCAAACAGGAGCAACCCTATCTATGAAAAGGCAACACTACAAATATTAAATCAGGTCCTAAAAACCAATACACCTCTTATTAGGAAAACAGAACTAGCAAGCAGCTATAGATCCCCACACAGAAATAATTGTAAAACTATACTAATAAGCAGAATAAATGTTTCAAAACAGCTATGAACAGAATAACATCCAACAATTAAAAACTCATAAAAACTATTAAACATTCTCCAAACACCAATAAAATATTTCAAAAAAGCAGACATGACACAATTAAAATGGCAGTCAAGAAAAATAAACTTAAAAAGCCACCTTTACTTACCCCCTCCAGCAGCTCTCCTACTCCCCTTTTCCCTGCAGGCCGTGGCACTCACCAGAAGCAGCAGTAGAAGCTACTTATGGTCCTCTTCCTTTGTGCCCATGTCTCTCTCACACACACACCATACCAGTCATGCCCCCATGACCAGTTTCTGTCTCTCACACACCAATCATCTCCCAAACAGTCTTTGGCGCACACACACCAGTCACCTTCCTGAACAGTTTCTCTCATGCCATACACACACACACACACACACAGGCTTCCCACTCCCGTGTTCTACTTACATATATGGGCTTCTCACTCTCATAATCACTTTCTCTGTCTCTCTCTCTCACACACACACATACTCACCCACCAGTCTCTCACTCCCATGCTTGTTCTCTCCACATGCACAGGCTTCTCATTCCCATAATCACTTTCTTTCTCTCTCTCACACACACACTCACCAGTCTCTCACTCCCATGTTCTCTTTCAGATATACAGGCTTCTCCCTCCCATGATGTGTCTCACACACACCCATGTTTCTCACTCCCATGCTCACTCTTCACATGCACAGGCTTCTCATTCCCATAATCACTTTATTTCTCTCTCTCTCACACACACATACACACACACCAGTCACCTGATCTCGCTCATGCATATACACACACACACACACACAGGCTTCCCACTCCCATGTTCTCTTTCAGATATACAGGCTTCTCCCTCCCATGCTGTGTCTCACACACACCCAGGTTTCTCACTCTCATGCTCACTCTCTTCACATGCACAGGCTTCTCATTCCCATAATCACTTTCTCTCTGTTACACACACACCAGTCTCTCTCATTTCCATGCTCACTCTCCACGTGCACAGGTTTCTCATTCCCTGAATCACATTCTCTCATATTCACACACACCAGTCTTTTTCTCTCACACACACCGTCACCTTACCAAGCAGTCTCTCTCTCTCATGCATGCACACTCACCCAGGTTTCTCACTCCCATGCTTTCTTTCACCCCCACAACACCAGGCTTCTTACGCCCATGCTTTCCCACATACCCAGACTTCTCACTTCCATGCTTTTTCTCTCTCTCACACACACACACATCAGTCACCTCCCTGACTGTCTCACACTCTCACATACACATCAGTCATCTCCTTGAGTAGTCACTTTCATTGTCTCTCACATACACACACACATCAGCTCAGTGACCAGTCAATCACACACAGGCTGGCTGGCTGCTTCTCTCTCTTTCTCTCACTCACTTCGTCTTCTCCCCCCCACTCCCCCCCGAGCACAAATTGGAGCTGCAGCAGCTCCCGCAGGCCAAGAAAGAAGAATCCCATCGGCCGCGGGAGGCTCATGCTGCTGTCTCCTTTCTCGATTACCGGCTGCTTCTATTGCTCGGGGACCAACGCTGCAGCCGCCGCTGCTACTTTATCACGCGGCACGGCTCTTTCTCCTTCCCGCGCACCGCTCCGTGTATCACTTCCTGTTCCGGGTCACGGGAGGGCGGGGCAGGCGTGGGAAGAAGAAAAGGCCAGCCGCGGGTGCCACAGCTTCTTCTAGCACCGCTGCCATTCCCACTGGGCTTGAATGTGCTGACAGCCCGGCGGCAACGGCAGCGGGAGAGACCAGGAGCGCGCACACACCTGCCGGTGCTTGGCGGCGCCGTGGACCGGCAAAAAACTCCCACGGCCCGGTCCCGGTCCGCGGACCGGTGGTTGGGGACCCCTGCTGTAGAGGACTTATGTGCTCTGGAAAAAGGAACTAAACCTATGGTTGCTGCCACCAGCATTTGAAGATAGTCCTAAGCTCTGGTGGATTCCAAGGCACCAAACCTCCTTACTTGTACGAAAATCTTTATCACACATTTGATTGTTAGAAATACACATCCTACTTTGCTTTCAAATTGAGCTCCCAGATATTCTATTTTCTGGGAGGAATGAAGCTTGCTCTTGGCAAAATTGACTATCCAGCCCAATTTTTTCAAAAAATGCTATTGCTCTCTGACACAATGCTTGCCTCCTGGAGAGATCTGGCACTGATCAACCAATCATCTAGAAATGGGTGGACCATTATCTCTTCTTTTCTTAAATATGCTGCCACCACTACTATAACTTTAGTAAAAGTACTTGGAGCTGTTGCCAACCCAAATAGGAGAGCTTGGTACTGATGTTTCCCAGTTATAAAGAAGCGAAGATATTTCTGATGATTTTCTTGAAATGGGATGTGAAAATAGTTCTCTAATAGATCCAGAGAAGTGAGATACTTGCTTTTTCGTTCTGACAAAATGGTTGAACAAAGCGTATCCATTCGGAAATATAGGACTGTTAAACATTTGTTCACTCCTTTTAAATCCAGAATTGGTCTAAAAGAGCCTTCCTTTTTTTAAATCACAAAGTAAATTGCATAACAACTTTGTCCTTCCTCTTGAGGTGAAACATGACATATTGCTTTTATCATTAGCAATCTGGTTAGCATTGATTAGACTGCAGTTTTCTTTGATGCTGTTGTACATGGTGAAACCATGAAAGAGTGAGATACTGGGGGTTATTAACTCTAAAGAATAACCTTTTTGACGATATTCAAAACGCACTGGTGTGTGGTAATGTGGATCTACTCTTTGTAAAGTAGTTGAAAGCATCCACTATTGGCTTTATCAAAGAGTGGATCCAAAGAACGTCATTGGACATTGTGCTGAGTTGCAGATGCTCTGATTCAGATCTTGTGTTTATAGCCCCTTGAAAGGAATGAAAACTTCCCTTTGCTCTTAAGGGCTGTCTGGTGAACTGATTTGCTGATCTATACTTCTGGAATTGAGGAATTAGCTGCAACATGTGTTCAGGGGCGGATTGGACTATCGGGGGATCAGGCATCCCCTGGTGGGCCGGTCGCTCTGGTCACGTGGTCTGCTGAGCATGGCTGCGACAAAGTTGCCCTCGGCAGACCACGGGGTATCTCCTGGGCCGGTTTTGCCGAAAATTCCCGGGCTGATCTTTTCCTGGAATCCGCCCCTGCCTCTGATAAATCAAAAATATGTTCTTACCCTATCTTCTGATAGTCATTGTGGTTTTGAATCTCCTAGGCATTTAACCAATTCTTCCAGCTCCTCTCTGAACAAAAGCTTTCCTTTGAATGGGCACCCTAGAAAGTTGCATCTTGGAGCAAGAATTAGCAGCCCAATGTTAGAAGCACAGTAATAATCTAGCCCCCACTGGTAAAGCTGATGTTCATGAAGCCATTCTTATTAGATCATAAAGACCGTCTGAAGGATAAGAAGCTGCAGATTCAAGCTGTGCAACTTCTTCACCTTCATTAAACTACTATATCCAGCACAGCAGGGCTCTGGATACATAACTTGTACTTATCACCATCTGAATAGATAAAGTATTTGATGAGAAACCATATCTTTAATAAGAGTTCTATTTTTCTATCTTGAGGCTCTTTGAATGGAGCACTGCTTTCCTCAGGAATAGTTGTTTTTCTGGTCCCTGCTGTGATCACTATATCGCCAGTGGCATCTACATTAAAAGCTCCTGTACCTCTAATGGCAATAGATAAAGCTTAGAGAAAATTTCTCTTACATAAATCTAGACTCCGGTGAGTCCCATTCAGATAAAATCATATTCTCCAGTTCTGAATGGGGCGAGAATGCAATTGATGCCTTACGCACATCCTTTATCATGGGATTCCAATCAGGAGTCTCCTCAGTTCTATATTCTAATAGCCCTAGAGATGTATTTACCTGATTGATTAATGCTGTAATCTCTTCTTTGTGGAATAGCAGATTATGGAGTATTCTTCCCTCTCAGAATAAATTTCCCTTTCCTCTAGATAATCATAACTACTTTCCCTATATTTAACTTTTAAATCCACATTTGGAAATTCTTTTGACTATGGGGAATTTTTATCTAATGATTCTTGGAGAAACTTCATTCTTTTAGGGAGTGTAACAGCAAATAAAGCTATTTGCTCCTGAAACCTTAGTGGCATAGAACCTGAAGTGCCCATTTTCTCATCTTGTTTATTTAATGCACAGACTTGATGAAGGAATTTAAAAAACTCTAGAGAATAATCATTAGAAGCAGGGATGTTATGAGTCCAATCAAGCTTTTTTGAATGTTACACTCAGGGGTTAAAGTTGGAGGGTCCTGCTCTTTGGATTAATATGGCTGGGCAGTGCTGGAGCCTGCTTGAGCCAATTTCAAGATGGCTGCCATTCGAATTTCAACAGGTGAAACCGATACATCAAACATATCATGTTATTTACAGTTTTAAAACTAGTACCAGCCTCAAAAGGGCCTATTTTATGAGAATCTCCTTTCTTTTTAGCACTTTCTGTATCCTTTTCCCCATGGAGGCAGCCCCTGCAAGCTGAACTGATTGCCCCCTGAGACGTCTTGCTGTCAGAGACAGCACAATGGTGGCTTTGTTCTACCATAAGTAGTTGCACTTGCGGTCCAAAATAATAAAGCCTCTCAATTATTTTTTCTTTGCAAAACTTTTTGCCTTACCTTTGCAGGCTCCTGAATTGGGATCTTCCTCTCAGCATTTTTTTGTTTGTTTTTTTAATTAAATCGATTTAAGATCAGCTGATTTTTTAAAAAATGATAGGAATATTAAATATGGAGAGGATCATTTTTCTCAGTTTTTAGCTAGATAGAGTGAAGCTCAACCAATACACCTGTGAATGGTATTGGGTATGTTTTAAATTTGGGTTCGCTATACTGAATAAATTGTCAGGTGCATGACCTGGCTGCCAAAAAGCTTTTGGTCATGTAGCTTTTTTTTCACAAATATTAATCATTGGCTTGAAATAGGATAAAATCAAAACTGATGCTCCATCAGAAATTCACCCATTAGCTGGTAGGAGAGAATACTGACTTTCTTGGGTTCTGTGCTCCGGGTGTATTCTACTGATGTCATAGGCTTATTTAAAAGAAAAGAAAGAATGTACTCTGCCTCCATCAGCTGGGAGGGGGACTGGTGTAGCAGAAAGCAAAGGAAATGATCTTTGAACAAATAGGAGGAGTAGGAAAGTTCCCTGCTGTTATGCCTATCCTTTGAGCCTACCTTTGAGGAAGCATGATACTCCATCGATGTCCAGATACCATAGATGCAGCTCCTGGGTTCTTCAATACCAATGCAGGAGGGTCAGACTTCAATGCCATATTGAAAATTTAATCTAAACAATCTTTTTGTCGTCTCCATGCCTTGGATGACATATTTTGACAAGTGCCACAACCAGACATCATGATCCACACTTAGACATCTCATGTAACTGACATAGAGTCCTTTGATGGACATTGATCAGTCACATCAACGTCATTTCTTGAAGCCGCCGACTCTTTTCTGTGCCATTAACAGGCCTCACCGAGGCAAGGAAAAACTTGAGGCAGTGTGGCATGTCAGAAATGAAACAAAATTTCAAAATGCTAAAATACCTGACAAGAAGCAGCTACTCTAGATTTTTAGCAGATATTGAAGGGACACAAGAAAAAACTGAAGTGTGACAACAAACAATGGAATGCGTCTGACAAGAACCATGGATGAAGAAAAACTGAAGAGGCCCTTCATGTCATTAGTATGGAATGTTCCACATACATTCAGAGACTATTCTAAGGCATTACACAGCTTCCAGAAAAGTCTCTTAATGCAGACTGCCATTGCCTCAGTTAGAGGGACTGTCATCCTGCTTGTCCTTAGAGAAAAAGCATACTTCTTAAATAAATTAGATCAAGACCAAATAAGTAGAAGTGAGTAAAGTGCAGAGAGAGCACTTGGATGGAAAAAATTGGTACTTGTAGGAAACAAATGTGTCGTACAGAGAGAAGACAAGCATAGATAAGCAATATGAGCAAGAGTGTAGGCATGTGGAATACAAAGAGTGTGTGCACTCTGCAATGTGAAAGTCCAAGCATTAACATGTAAGTGATTGGCAGTGGTGGCAAACAGTAGGTGAAAGCATAGACAGCTACCTCATCTTCTAGGAATATAGCATACTTCAGATGGATCTCTGGCATCTTCTGTTTCAGCGACAACCGAGCCAACTCGAAAGCAAAGTCAAAGGAGCTGAAAGTGGTAAAAAGGATCAGTATTAAAGACTTATAATTATACTGCATGCTCACAAACACTTATTACCGTATTTGTAATCTCTGAAACTATTCTGCCATATGCTAAACTTTAACCTAATAACTTCTAGTTCTAATCCACTATATCAAAAGCATTAACATTCCTACAGCTTCCAAAGGGACCTGTTATATACTCACCAGTTATCAGCTGCATAGTCAATGGCAGTTTCCAGGAGACCAAACTTATTAAGAAGTTTTACAGCAGCCTCTCCTCCTAG
The DNA here is from genome assembly GCF_901001135.1 of Rhinatrema bivittatum. Lineage (NCBI taxonomy): Eukaryota > Metazoa > Chordata > Amphibia > Gymnophiona > Rhinatrematidae > Rhinatrema > Rhinatrema bivittatum. Next base: position 537,025,502 of record NC_042617.1, read on the forward strand.
GCTTTTTGCCCATAGGTATGCAACATGTTTATGGGCATTTGTGCCACCATGGGCTTTAGCAACCTGGCAAAGAGTGAGAAAAGCAAAAGATAGTCAAACTCATTCTTGTCTCAAAAGTTCATTCAACTTAGTATTGATGCTCGCCTTGCCACAAGTGCCCTATCAATAGTATCTGATGTGCATATGAGGAAGATGAAGAGTTAATGGGAATGCCTACACATTAGTTGCTCACTTATTGAAGAACCAACTCCTTACCCGATAGGCTTCTTCCCACATATCAGTCACACGATACATGTTCACTGTTGCCTTCCATTCTTTGGCTTCCAGGTAGTGATATTCTGCTTCTCGAAATCGTCCCTCAGCCTCCAGCTCCTGTAGCATCACAGACAAAAGAGAGAATTGTTAAGGGGCACTAGGATCAATTTAACCAATGCACCCTAATCCTGACCTGTACTGAGCTCTTCAAACAGATCTAGAAACACATCTCAGTAATGTCTTGGAGCACCCTTTGCTATTCCAAAACAGAGGTCCCCTATAAAACACTGCTAATGCACATCTGTACTAACCTGAAATAGCCCTTTATATCCCAGTGCAGGGTCTTGGACAGCATCAAAATCTTGACTTAGAACATACATGAAAGCATAAGGCTTGCTTTACTGAGTCAATTCCAAGATCCATCCAGCACAGTATCCTGTTTTTAACAGTGGCCAATCCAGGTCACAAGTACCAGGCAGGATCCTAAAATGTGGATACATTTCATATTGCTTATCCCAGGCATTTCCCCAAGTCCACGTTAATAATGGTTTATGGACTTTTCTTCCAGGAATTTGTCCAGCAACACTAAGAGCTTTTACCACATCCTCTGGCAACAAATTCCAAAGTTTAATTATATGTTGAGTAAAAATAATGTTTTCTATTATTTGTATTAAATGTATTACCTAGTAACTTCATTGCATTTTTTGAAAGAATAAGCAACCAATTCGTGTTTACCTATTCGACTATACTCATTTTATAAACCTCTATCATATCTCCCCTCAGCTGTCTCTTCTACAAGCTAAAGAACCCTAACTTCTTTAGCCTTTCCTCACAGAGGAATTGTTCTATCCCCTTTATCATTTGGTTACCATTCTCTGTACCTTTTCTAATTCTGCTATATCTTTTCTGAGATGTGGTGACTAGAAATGCACACATGGACCACACCTTAAGTATTTTGTGAATTCTGGTCACCACATCTCAGAAAAGATATAGCAGAATTAGAAAAGGTACAAAGAGTAGCACACATAATGATAAAGGGGATGGAACGACTGCCTGTTGCTTTAATACATGGGCAAACCTCTATTGATGGACCTTGGACTTCACCTGCTGCTGTACACCCTATTAGTCTAATATTAGGACCGAACCTAGTTTTCCCAATGCACTTCAGTGCTGCATAACTGCTCTTCTTTTCTGGTAAGGAGAAATTAAGATTTACCTGATAATTTCCTTTTCTTTACTTCTGCTACATCAGTCAAAAATATGTGGGTTAAGTCCCCTCATCCAGCAGTTGGAGGCAGAGTTGTTTTTTGGTGACATTACCTGTATGTGTGTCATGAATGGAACCAGATATAGCAGAGTTGCTTACCTGTAACAGGTGTTCTCCCAGGACAGCAGGATGTAGTCCTCACATGTGGGTGACGTCAGAATATGGAGCCCTATCATGGAAGACTTTTCTGTCAAAGTTTCTAGAAATTTTGACTGGCACACTGAGCATGCCCAGCATGCCATAATCCCTGTAGCCACAGGGGTCTCCCTTCAGTCTCGTTTGTAGCAAAAAGTGCGAGCGAAAAAATAAACTAATAAAATGGATTCAGACCCAACTCCGCGGGGTGGTGGGTGGGTTTTGTGAGGACTACATCCTGCTGTCCTGGGAGAACACCTGTTACAGGTAAGCAACTCTGCTTTTTCCCAGGACAAGCAGGATGGTAGTCCTCACATGTGGGTGATTAGAGGTCTAGAACGGGTAGATGTGAATCGTTTTTTTACTCTTTCGGATAATAGAAAGACTAGGGGGCACTCCAAGAAGTTAGCATGTGGTTCTTTTAAAACTAATCGGAGAAAGTTCTTTTTCACTCAATGCACAATTAAACTCTGGAATTTATTGCCAGAAGATGTGGTTAGTGTAGTTAGTATAGCTGTGTTTAAAAAAGGATTGGATAAGTTCTTGGAGAAGAAGTCCATTACCTGCTATTAATTAAGTTGACTTAGATAATAACCACTGCTATTACTAGCAACGGTAACATGGAATAGACTTAGTTTTTGGGTACTTGCAGGTTCTTATGGCCTGGATTGGCCACTGTTGGAAACAGGATGCTGGGCTTGATGGACCCTTGGTCTGACCCAGAATGGCATGTTCTTATGTTCTTATTACAGGCTGACTCATATTTATTTGGACCAACAGCATACAACTTGTGCAAGAGGCACAAAAACTGGTGTACTGTTGGGAAAAATGAGGCAGCCTGAAAATCACAGATGGATGTGGAAGGAGTTGGAATTATACTGTGAACAAGTTCTTCAAGACGGATTGGCGAAAGGCAGAGTCTTGACGTCCTCCTTCTCCAGGCAGTAATGTGCTGGAAATGTGTGAAAAGAGCTCCATGTTGCAGCTTTACAGATCTCAGCAATCGGTACTGAACAATAGTATGCTACTGAGGTTGCCATGGCTTTTACTGAGTGCACCTTCACTCGTCCCTGGAGTGGAAGGCCTGCTTTTTCATAGCAGAATTTGATACAGTCTGCTAGCCATTTGGAGAGTTTGTTTGCCCACTGCAACTCCCTGTTTGTTTTTATCGAAAGAAACAAAGAGTTGGGTGGATTTCCCATGGACTGCAGTGCAGTCTAGGTAAAATACAAGTGCACGTTTACAGTTCAAGATGTGTAAAACTCTCTTGCCCTGGTGAGGGTGAGGCCTTGGGAAAAAGGTAGGTAAGACTATAGACTGATTCAGGAGAAAGTCAGTTACCACCTTAGGAAGGAATTTAGGGTGAGTACAGAGTACCACTTGGTCATGGAGGAACCTTGTGTAGGGTGAGTATGTGACAAGTGCTTGTAACTCACTAATCCTTCGGGCAGATGTAATGGCTACTAGGAAAAGAACTTTCCATGTAAGGAATTTAACATCATAGGAGTGCAAAGGCTCAAACGGGGAACGCATAAGCCTTGTAAGTACTACGTTTAGGTCCCATTCGGTAACTGGTGGCCGTAGAGGGGGCTTAAGTTGTAAAAGGCCCCTCATAAACCGACTCACAAGGGGCTGCGCAGTGATCGGGGCATTGCCTACTTCCTTGTAGTACGCTGAGATGGCACTGAGTTATCCCTGTAGTGAGGAAGTCTGGAGACCAGAGTCTGAAAGGTGCCAGAGGTAGTCTAACAGAGATGGAGTGGTGCAGGAAAAGGGGTCGATACCTTTTTGCGTGCACCACGTGGTAAATAGTTTCCACTTAGAAAGATAGGATTTTCATGTGGAAGGCTTTCGTGAAGCTACAAGCACTTGAGAAATCTTAGTTGAAAGATTGAGCGGTTGTAGGATCAGGCTTTCAACATCCAGGCTATGAGGGACAGGATCTGAAGGTTCGGGTGGCGTAACATGCCATGGGTCTGAGTTATGAAACTGGGTGCTGTGCCCAGGCGAATTGGTTCTCGGATGGAGAGGTCAAGAAGCATGGGAAACCATACTTGTCGAGGCCAATGTGGGGCTTGAGTATCAGTGACCCTTTGTCCTGTTGTATTTTCACGAGAATTTTGGCTATCAGCAGTATCGGGAGATACGCGTATAGGAGGCCTGGGTACCAGGGGCGAGGGAAGGCATCTATGGTTAAATTGTTTTTCTGCCTGTGCAGGGAGCAGAACCTGTCCACTTTGTGATTCAGGTTGGATGCTAAGAGGTCAATTGTTGGTTGACCCCAACGCTGGAAGATTCTCCTCGTTACCACAGGATCCAGAGACCACTCGTGGAGATAGAACTGTCGACTGAGGCGATCTGCTACTATGTTCTGTATGCCTGCGAGATAAGTGGCCCAGAGATGCATGGAGTGTGCAAGGGCCCAGGCCCAGATCTGCACAGCTTCTTGGCAGAGGAGATAAGAGCCTGTGCCTCTCTGCTTGTTTAAGTACTACATTGCAACTGGGTTGTCTGTTTGTATGAGAACAGTCTTGTAGGAAAGGCAGTCCTTGAACGCATATAGAGCATAACATATAGCTCGAAGCTCTAGGAAGTTAATTTGATACCGTGCTTCGAGCTGTGTCCAAGTACCTAGTTTGTAGATTGTTCACATGAACTCCCCAACCCAGGTTAGATGCGTCTGTGGTTAAGGTTACTTGTGGAACTGTTGCTGGAAGTCTAGACCTGTCAGCAAGTTGGCTTTGTTTGACCACCAGAGAAGTGATAGACGCAGCTGGTGGGTTACATGGACTTGGGATGAAAGAGGTTGAGTGGCTTGGAGCCACTGAGATTTCAAAGTCCATTGAGTTATTCTCATGGCCAGCCTGGCCATAGGTGTGACGTGTACTGTGGAAGCCATGTGACCCAGCAATGTAAGGAATCGAAGGGCTGAAGCTGTTTTCTTTGTGTGCAGAGATGTAGCTAGTTTGGAGAGTATGTCTGCACGGTTGTTGGGTAGGAAGGCCTTTGCGACTGTGGTGTCCAAATCTGCTCCGAAGAAGGTAAGGAGGTGAGATGGAATCAAGTGGGATTTCTGGTAATTGATGAGAAACCCTAACGAGTGTAGCAGCTTGATAATGAGCTGTAGAGCGTTGAGAGCTCCTTGTTTGGATTGGCTCTTGAATAGCCAGTCATTCAGGTAAGGAAACACATGTATGCTGTTTTTGCGCAGATGGGCGGCAGCCACTGCTAGGCATTTTGTAAACACCCGGGGTGCCGAGGCAAGTCCGAAAGGCAGAACCCGGTACTCTAAATGTTGATGCCCCACTATAAAGCGCAGATATTTGTGATGTCGGGATATGGGAATGGGCGCATAGGTGTCTTAAAGATCCAGAGAATAGAGCCAGTCTCTTTGTTGTAGAAGGGGAAGCATGGTGCCTAGGGACACCATCCTGAATTTTTCTTTTTGTAGAAATTTGTTGAGATTACGGAGGTCTAGGATGGGTCGGAGGCCGCCTGATTTCTTTGGAATTAGAAAGTAGCGGGAGTACAACCCTTTGCCCTGCTGTGCCAGGGGAAGAGTCTCCACAGCCCTGGCGCTCAGGAGGGTGGACAGTTCTGACTCTAGAAGGATTGCATGATCTCTTTTGATCCACAGTGGATTGGGTGGTGAATCAGAAGGTACCATGAGGAAATTTAGAGGGTATTCGTGGGTTAGGATGAGTATTACTCATTGGTCGGTTGTAATGCAGCGCCAGTTGGTGATAAAGTGGTGTAGCTGCCCTCCTACAGGCAATTCTGGTCTTGGATTGGTAGAGTGGCTGCTGTTTTCTGGACAGATTTCAAAATCCAGAGGCTGGGCCCATTTGCAGGGCTGGCTGAGATCTGGACATTTTGGCCTGCCGTGGATGTGATCTCTGAGGTGGTTTAGCTGGTCTCATGTGAGATGTAGGTATGTAATATTTGCATGAACGATAAAAGGGTCTTCTCGGGTCCCTTCTTGCGGTGTTTTCAGCAGAGGAGGGAGTCTCGGCAGTCACTGTGGAGAGCTGATGCAGGGTCTCATGAAGATCTTTTAGTTGAGCCACTGTGTCTTGTATCTTGTTGCCAAAGAGATTATCTCCAGTATACGGGAGATCAGCGAGCTTGTCCTGGACTTCTGTTCACAAGTCAGATGCCTTAAGCCAGGCCCATCTTCTGGCACTGATTCCTGTTGCTGATAAGCGAGACGCCGTCTCAAAGGAATCATATGCAGCTCTGACTTCATGTTTTCCTGCCTCAAGGCCTTTGTGGAGAATGGCAGTGAGGTGTTCTTGCTGCTGAGGGAGAGAGTCCGCTATTCCTTGGACCTGTTTTCACAGGTTCCTCTGTATTGTGTCATGTATAACTGATAGGCAGCTATACGTGACACTAACATAGAACCCTGAAAGACCTTTCGACCCAAACCATTCAAGAAATGTTGGTCGTTTCCAGGGGGAGCTGAAGAATGGGGGCACAGTCTTTTTGCCTTCTGCGCAGATTCCACTACCACTGATTGGTGGGGTAGCTGTGGTTTCTGAAACCCTGGAGTATGCTGGACCAGATAAGTTGCATCTGTCTTTCTATTAACTGGTTGGACAATGCAAGGATGCTCCCATAGGCGATGTTGCAGATCCAAGAGTACTTCGTGGACGGGAATGGCCATAATTTCTTTGGGGGTAACTACAAATTGAAGGACTTCCAATGTCTTGTGACATGTGTCCTCTTCTGTGACTAGGTCAAAAGGGATGGTCTCTGGAATTTCCTTTATGAAATTAGCAAAGGAGAGGTGTTCTGGAGGAGATGGCCTGAGAGTATGTCCTCTATAGAAGTGTCAGTGTCAACATCCTCCCATGGATCATGCGGGGTCTCTGGCGGAGAGCCCGAGGGAGGGAAAATTCTTGATACTCCAGGACGTACAGGCATCGATGGAGGCCTCTATGGAGGATGCGGCGGCACCGATGGAGCCTTAGGCGGCATCGATGGCATCGGAGGGAACCGTGGGTGATTCGATCCCGAGCCCCGTCGGACCAGGAACCGGTTCCGGCATCGTTGGAAGCGGAGCTGGAAGAGGACTAGAGTCCGTACCTTCATCCTCCGAGGACCCCGGAATGGGTATCGGGGGTTTCGAAGACTCAGTAGGTCGTCTTGGTACCAATGGCCCAGGTTGGGTCGGAAGGGCACCGATGAGTGTATCCAAGCGGTCGAGCAACGGTGTGAAGAACGATGGCTCTGGTGTCTGTGCTGGTATGGGGGCCGGCATCAATGGTGGATGAAGGTTCCAGAGGGCATCGAGGACCGCCTGTCGGACAAGTATGTCCAGCTCCTCCCTCGAAGCTGGTATAGGTAACACAGCTGCAGGGGGAGGCAGGCTAGGCGCTACTGGCACCTCCACAGGAATCTGTGGGGGATCAGTATCCGGCACCGATATTGGTGGGGATCGCCTTGGTGTCTCGGGTGCAGAGGAGGTTGGAGGCTCCTCTACCCGTGTCCTCTTCGCCATCGGCTCGATAGCCATCGAAGCCGATGCGGTATTGGTGCCGGCACCGGGCTTGGGATCGCGTCTGTGCCGGTGCTTCCCTCGGTACTCGGTCCGGTCTTTCTCCGGCACCAAGGAGGACAATGCCGATGCCCTGGATGTTGTCGGTGATGGACGGTCACCGCTGCCTTGCTGATCCCGGCGAGGTTTATCAATGGATTTTGTCGATGTTCCTGCAAGTGATGGCTAGGTGATCGATGGAGTTGGCTTTATCTTGAAAAGGGACTCCATCTTGTCCAGGCGGGCACGCCTGCCCTTCGGGGTCATTTGAGCACAGCTAGGGCATCGACAAACATTGTGTGATGAGCCGAGGCACAACACACAGACATCATGCTGGTCAGTAATCGACATGGTTCGCGGACACTCCAGGCATTTTCTAAAGACTGTCTCCATGGTGGAAAAAAAAGGGGCCGCGAAAACGGTTGGTGGCCTGCGGGAACCGAGGACAGGATAGCAGGAACCGACCAAAGATGGTGGAAATTACTCACCGAGCGACGAGAAAAGGATGTCGTGATGGGAGACCCCTTTGAGGGAACTTTTTTGTGAAGAAAACTTCAATTTTTTCCGTGAGGAAAAGTAGTGAGAAAAATCTCACAGAGCTCCTAACCACGAGGCAAACTGCAGCGTGGAAAAAAAGAGACTGAAGGGAGACCCCTGTGGCTACAGGGATTATGGCATGCTGGGCATGCTCAGTGTGCCAGTCAAACGTTCTAGAAACTTTGACAGAAAAGGTTTCTGTGATAGGGCTCCGTCTGCTGACGTCACCCACATGTGAGGACTACCATCCTGCTTGTCCTGGGAGAAAGCCAGTATACTACTGTCAAAAGCTAAATTTAAACTACAGCAACTAGCCAGCACAAAAATATTAAAACTGAAATCTAAAATTTTGACCTAATCTCAACAAAAACACAATAATGTAACAACTTTACTTTCATTGAGATAAATTATCAATTTATACTATGAGACACACTTTTTAACTAATAAATCTAGTCTTAAATCCTTAGAGGAATGAAAAATCTCCTCAAACCATTTCCTCCTTTTATTATAAAATTTAGTCAATCAGAACTCATTCTCACAGACAGGCCGATGCAATAAAACATGCGGGAGAGCTGGTACGCTCCAAGGCGAGCGCCCGCTCTCCCGACGTACGCCCAGGCACCTCTCCTAGGCATGTGATTTTTTTTAAATTAGAGCCCACTCTAATAAGGAGGCTAGTGCGTCCCTAGTGCCTCCTTATTAGCGGAAGTGGTGGCTGTCAGTGGGTCCGACAACTGGCGCTTAATTTTACCGGCGTCGGTTGTCGAACCTGCTGACAGCCATGGGTTTGGAAAATGGACGCAGCAAAATTGAGCATCCGTTTTTGAACCTGCCGACCGGTGGGCAGTTTTGTTTTTTTTTTTATTTGGTACCTCCGACTTAATATTGCCATGATATTAAGTTGGAGGGTGTACAGAAAAGCAGTTTTTTCTGCTTTTCTGTACAATTTCCCAGTGCTTTTGAAGAGTAAAATTACCCTTTACATATGCAAACTGGGCTACCTCTCAGGCCGAGCGCACCGTTCTGTATTGGCCTGAGAGGTAGCCTAACTTGGACATCCCAGGGTGGACTTCTTGACTGGGGTAGCAGAAGTAAAGAAAAGGAAATTATCAGGTAAGTCTTAATTTACCTTTCCTTGTCCTTCTGCTTCTCCAGCCAAGAATATGTGGGATGGGGCCAAGATGGCGGATGTGTGAAGAGTTGGATCAGAGCTCTCTCTTCTCAATTACCCAGCGCCCCCCAACCGAGCTAAATCCACCAGCAGCACATCTTCCAGGCTCCCCTGCCCCTCTACAGGGCTCAGGTGCACTGGAGAAAGCCGTGGGGGGAGTCCCCCAGCCCACCTGAAAGCATTGCCAAGTCTGCCGGGGAACCTAAAATGGCCGCTATTCCTGTGCTGGCCGAGGCCGAAGACCCGACGTGGGAAACCCCGTCCCCTACAGCAACCCTATGGGTGGCGGAAGAAAGCCCGATGTGCTGGTGTTTCGCAGGGGGAAGAAAAGGCCCCTCATCACCCGAAACACTTGCCGAGAAACATAGAAACATAGAAATGACGGCAGAAGAAGACCAAATGGCCCATCTAGTCTGCCCAGCAAGCTTCACACATATTTTCTCTCATACTTATCTGTTTCTCTTAGCTCTTGGTTCTATTTCCCTTCCACCCCCACCTTTAATGTAGAGAGCAGTGATGGAGCTGCATCCAAGTGAAATATCTAGCTTGATCAGTTTGGGGTAGTAGCCGCCGCAATAAGCAAGCTGCACCCATGCTTATTTGTTTTACCCAGACTATGTTATTAGCCCTTATTGGTTGTTTTTCTTCTCCCCTGCCGTTGAAGCAGGGAGCTATGCTGGATATGCGTGACGTATAAGTCTTCTCCCATGCCGTTGAAGCAGAGAGCCATGCTGGATGTGCATCGAAAGAGAAGTATCAGGCACATTTGATTTGGGGTAGTAACCGCCGTAACAAGCCAGCTACTCCCCGCTTTGTGAGTGAGAACCCTCTTTTCTTCTCCCCTGCCGTTGAAGCAGAGAGCTCTGCTGGATGTGTGAAGTATCAGTTTTTCTTCTCCCCTGCCGTTGAATCAGAGAACTATGCTGTATATGCATTGAAAGTGAAGTATCAGGCTTATTTGATTTGGGGTAGTAACCGCCGTAACAAGCCAGCTACTCCCCTCTTTGTGAGTGTGAATCCTTTTTTCCACATTTCCTCTTGCTGTTGAAGCTTAGAGCGATGTTGGAGTCAAGCCTGTGTATGTTTATTTAATAAGGGTATTGACTCCAGGCAGTAGCCATCATTCTGGCGAGTCACCCACTCTTCATTGGCAGCCTCTTGACTTTATGGATCCACAGTGTTTATCCCATGCCCCTTTGAAGTCCTTCACAGTTCTGGTCTTCACCACATCCTCCGGAAGGGCATTCCAGGCATCCACCACCCTCTCCGTGAAGAAATACTTCCTGACATTGGTTCTGAATCTTCCTCCCTGGAGCTTCAAATCGTGACCCCTGGTTCTGCTGATTTTTTTCCTTTGGAAAAGGTTTGTCGTTGTCTTTTGATCATTACCACCTTTCAAGTATCTGAAAGTCTGTATCATATCACCTCTGCTCCTCCTTTCCTCCAGGGTGTACATATTTAGATTCTTCAATCTCTCCTTGTACGTCATCCGATGAAGATCCTCCACCTTCCTGGTCGCCCTTCTCTGTACCGCCTCCATCTTGTCTTTGTCTTTTTGAAGGTACGGTCTCCAGAACTGAACACAGTACTCCAGGTGAGGCCTCACCAAGGACCTGTACAAGGGAATAATCACTTCCCTTTTCTTACTCGATATTCCTCTCTCTATGCAGCCCAGCATTCTTCTGGCTTTAGCTATCGCCTTGTCGCATTGTTTCGCCGACTTCAGATCATTAGACACCATCACCCCAAGGTCCCTCTCCTGCTCCGTGCACATCAGCCTTTCCCCCCCCATCGAATACAGTTCATTTGGATTTCCACTCCCCATATGCATGACTTTGCACTTCTTGGCATTGAATCTCAGCTGCCATATCTTCGACCACTCTTCCAGTTTCCTTAGATCCCGTCTCATTCTCTCCACTCCTTCCGGCGTGTCCACTCTGTTGCAGATCTTAGTGTCATCCGCAAAAAGACAAACCTTACCTTCTATCCCGTCCGCAATGTCGCTCACAAAGATATTGAACAGGACCGGTCCCAACACCGATCCTTGCGGTACACCACTTAAAACCGCTCTCTCTTCAGAGAAGGTTCCATTTACCATCACACATTGTCTTCTGTCCGTCAACCAATTTGCAATCCAGGTCACCACCTCGGCACTCACTCCCAAGCTTCTCGTTTTATTCACCAGTCTCCTGTGCGGAACCGTATCAAAAGCTTTGCTGAAATCCAAGTATATGATATCGAGCGCTCTTCCTCTATCCAATTCCTTGGTTACCCAGTCAAAAAAGTCAATCAGATTTGTCTGACAGGATCTTCCTCTGGTGAATCCATGCTGCCTCTGGTCCATCAATTCTCCGGACTGTAGATAGTTCACTATTCTCTCTTTCAACAGTGACTCCATTACTTTTCCCACCACTGAAGTGAGGCTAACCGGTCTGTAGTTACCAGCCTCCTCTCTGTTCCCACTCTTGTGAAGTGGGACCACCACCGCTCTTCTCCAATCACTCGGCACCACACCCGTTTCTAGGGATCTATTGAACAGGTTGCACAGCGGTCCCGCCAGCACATCTCTGAGCTCCCTCAATATCCTTGGATGAATCCCATCAGGCCCCATGGCTTTGTCCACTTTCAGATTCTTTAGCTCTTCCCATACATTATCTACTGTAAATGGATTTTCCTCTGTTCCGCTTCCCTCCAGTTTCTTGTTGTGTAGAGATGGTCCTTCTCCAGGATCTTCTTTAGTGAACACAGAGCTGAAGTATTCGTTTAATATTTCTGCCATTTCTTCGTCTCCCTCCACACATTGATCATTTCCACCTTTCAATTTCACTATACCACTTTGGACCTTTCTCTTTTCGCTGATGTATCTGAAAAATGTTTTGTCACCATATTTTATCTCCTTGGCAATCCTCTCTTCCGCTTGACTTTTTGCCAACTTGATTAATTTCTTTGTCTCCCTCAGTTGATACAAATATTCTTCTTTGTGCTCCTTCCTTTGGGATCTTTTGTATTTCTTGTATGCAGTTCTTTTAGCTTTAATTTTGTCAGCCACCTCCTTTGAGAACCAGATAGGTTTCATTTTTCTTTTGCTTTTCTTTACATTTCTAACATATAGAGCAGTTGCCTATATGAAGAGAAGAGAGAGAGAAGGCTGAGGTGGGCAGGAATTGCGGCAGGCCCAACCGCGAATATGGAGTCCAGCAAGACCATCCCCCGAAAAACGCCACCCCGATAGCGAAAACGCCGCCCGTAGAGCCCGGGAGAGGCTCGCCCTGCTGCAGCTGCTTCCTGTTGAAACAGTTTTTTGTTGTTTTTTTTTTTTTTTAACTTTACAAAAATAACAGAGCCTCTGCTCTCCTAAGGCCAAAGGGAACTGTCCAGCTTCAGCTCAGCCTGAAAGCTAGGACAGAGCGCCCTAAAAACAAAAAGCAGCTGCCCCGAGCTGAAAAGCCACCTAGGCAGCCTCATGAAGGGAGGGATCTGGACCACCAGACTTGCACCTCACGGATGGGAGCAGGATCGAGCGTACAAAAAGGTCACCAACCTCCAGCTCATCCACCTCAACCAAACAGGGAAGGGTTCCCCCAGAGAACCCGACCCCTGGGAGAAATGCTCCTGAGAAAAAGAAACAGAAACAGAAAAAGACCGAAAAATCACCAGAAACTGCAGGTGAATGCACCAGCCACCATCTGCTGGAGACAGAGAAATACTGAGGAACTGCAGGTGGCACTAGTGCTTATCAAGCAGTGTCAGTTAAACTTTCTGTGTCTCCATCTGCTGGCATGGATGCATAAACCAGGAGTCTGGAATGATCCGGGTATGTACAGGGAACTGTCTTTTAATTTCCAGTCTCGATACTCCAGTGATATATCCCTCTGCACATTCAAGGAGTTTGTCCACAAACAGAAAACTTACCATTATTTTCAGGTGAATTTTTTAAAAGAGTTATGCATGTAAATGTAACATACTATTGTAGTATTTTTCACACCTAATGCAGGCAAAAACCTTATGAACAAATCAAGGGCATATGTTGTAGCAATTTTTAAAAGCCCACTTCCATGGCTAAAGTGTTTTTACATGTGTAAAGCCCAGCATTAAATCATGTAAATGCTTTTGAAAATTATGTCCATAGCAATCGGTTTTATTTGTGACTCCAAAGACAAAAACTATGCAAATTCAATTCTGAATTTATAAGGAGAGCGAAATAAGATTGCTGACTCCATATCTTTTAATGGAAACTTAGCATTCAGTGTTTTAGTCTATTTCAAATAATTTCTCTGATAGGTCTAGCAAAGTCTGATACCTGCCTTTTCTTACTGACAAAATTACATGAATGAAGATATTCCAATCGAAAATAAGAGTAACGAAAGCATTTGTTGACCCTTATGAAGTCCAGAATTGGTCTGTAAGGGTCAATCCCTTTTTTTTTTAATAACTTTTGCAATTTAAAAGTATAATGATTAACATCTTTGCTCTTGATTTTGAAATGGAGCAAAACACAATACTTAACTTTATTAATTTGTTTACTCTTGTCAGTACAGCAATAATCTTCACTAGTGATATAAATGGAAAAACCATGAATGTGTTGGGGAAACAAACTCTAGTGCATAAACATTTTAAATAATGTGGATCCACTCTTTGTAAAGCATTTGTTCTAGCTTTTCTGGCATCCTCTGTAAAATCCAAAAATCTGACCTATCCTCAGGAAGTCTCTGTGGTTTTGATTCATCTAGACCATAGAGACTTCATGTAACTCACCAAATAAATTCATTGCAAGACATTTTGCAGAGATGCAATTTGAAACAACAACCAGCAGCAGCAGCCTAATGCCAGAGTCATAGAAGCCTTCTAGCTCCTAACGCACTACTGATCTTGAAGAACTACCGGTAAATTCATCCACCTTGTCAGAATGATAAGCAGTTGTGGATTCAAACCGAGCCATCTGATCTCCATCAAAAAGCTGCTGATTTCTGCTTAATAAGGCTCTTGCCACACTACTGTGCCATCCACACAGATTGTTGAAAAAAAAAATGTGAAGCATAATTCCTTACATGTAGCACCTCCTTCCACAGTAATAGATGATTTCCTGCTCAGTGGAGAGAATCTGGCATTAACCTGTGTCTTCTGAAACAGATGATATTTGACCACTAAGTTTAGAAGAGCTAACCTTGAAAATAGTATTATACATCTAAAGCTGGTTTCGGTGAAGATCTATTCTGAAAAGAGTTTAATCTTCAGGTCTGCACAGAGTGGAAAGGCTATGGATGCCTTTTAGGTTTTTCTTAGAACAGAACCCCATTTGGCAGAATTTTCATACCTACATGTCCTCTTAGTGAAACAGATGGTTTATTTATTTATTTATTTTTACTACCTTCTCCTCATCTACAGAGGGAGAGACTATTGTTTGAGGGACATTACTATTCCCTCTCAATATGGCCTGTTACTAGATTCCTATATTTCTGCTGCATGACATTTCACTATTTATTTATCTCTTTCTTTAAAGGTTGAAAGCCTTTGTTTAGGCTTCTTGGAGCGCACTGTTAGCCTGCATTTGGACACGCGTTTTCGACGCGCTACCTCTACCCCTTATTCAGTAAGGGGTCGAAAACGCGCGTCCAACCCCCCCCCCCTGAAACCAATAGCGCCCGCAACATGCAAATGCATGTTGATGGCCCTATTAATTATTCCCGCATGATTCAGTAAGCAAAATGTGCAGCCAAGCCGCACATTTTACTTTCAGAAATTAGCGCCTACCCAAAGGTAGGCGTTAATTTCTCTCGGCACCGGGAAAGTATACAGAAAAGCAGTAAAAACTGCTTTTCTGTACACCCTCCGACTTAATATCATGGCGATATTAAGTTGGAGGTCCCAAAAGTAAAATATAATTAAAAAAAATAAATAAAAAATGTAAAATCGGCCTGCGGCTTGAAAACCGGAAGCTCAATTTTGCCGGCGTCCGGTTTCCGAACCCGTGGCTGTCAGCGGGTTTGAGAACTGACGCTGGCAAAATTTAGCGACAGCTGTCAAACTTGCTGACAGCCGCCGCTCTTTTTACCTCGGGCCCTCATTTAAATACCGAATCGCGCGCACAGGAGAGTGGCCTGCGCTCGCCCACGACTTTTACTGAATCGGCCTGTGTGTTTGCAAGTTGAACATTATGTACTGTCAGACGCTGCTGCCTTTTAACAGTCACAGAGAGCACATCAACCGCTGTACTCAGATATGCGAGCTAGCACATGGTAATCCTTAGAAAATCTCTCCTAGCCTTAGAAAAACACTTTCAATACAAACTGAAAGTATCTATTTCCAGTTTTTTTTAAATTTTAATCATAGCCTGTTTTACCTTAGCCAACTAAAATCTCTGATTCTTTTTCTGCCTTTAAATAGATTAAAGGCAATTTGAATAATAAAAAAAATGTTACCTCCTCTCCTTGTCAACTATTTTTTTTATTGTTCAACCTATTACCACATTAAAGAGATGGAGCCCTTGAATTAATGAGCTTGCTTAGAGTTCTGACAAGAGGTAGTGAGCTTTCAAAATGCCTATGGTATGCTTCACTGCAAGGCTTAACAATTGCAGAAGCTTGGCCTCCACAAGCATTTCAGCTAGGGGAGTAAGCAGATGGTCCTTTAAAAAAAAAAAAAAAGCCTGCTCAAACTACACATTTAATGCTCTCACAGAGAAAACAAACCTCATAAGATGGGTAGCCAGCTGCGTTGCTGTCCCGCTCACTTCACTGCAGAGAACAATCTACAGGAACTTGGCTCTTAAGATAATTTTGACTAAAAAATAGTTTAAGTGCTGTATCACAACCATGAAATAGCCATAAAAATTCTCTTCAATTAAAAAAACGGATCAAAGCTTGTCAAAAACCGACCATCCAATGGCTGGAGGCAGAGAACACTGGCTAAATCTGATTCCATGCACGACACACATACAGGTGATATTATAAAAAAAACCAAATCTACCTCTAACTGCCGAATGAGGGGACTAAACCAAATGTTCTTGACTGGTGGAGCAGAAGGACAAGGAATGAGCCTTTAATAGAGCTTTGCCAATACATCTGCACTGTGATCTGCAGTACTTCCTATTATTCCAAGTACTGGCCTCCACATACTTCTCAGATATCTAAAATGGGCTTATGACACTCAGCCACCAAAACTGCCAGTGTATTACCTTTCCCAGGTGTAGATGAGTGTCACTGAGCAGATCTTTGTGATATTTTGCTACCAGGCGTATCATGTCATCATACATCTTATGTTTTTTAAACATGGTGATGGCAAGGTCAGGTTCATCCACAGTAATATATAACCTGCAAGAAGTAAATACAGAAAGTAAAGCCCAGGCTTTTAATGGTCTATGCTCTCACATATTTTGGCTTCTCTTTCTTCACAAATTTTATGCCAACCAGAGCTGCACAGTACAACACAGTTATTGAACAGATCATTGGATGATCATTGGGTCTGCTCTGTAATATCAACAGCTGGGCTATCCAAGGTCTATGTATAATCTATGTTTATAAGCTGCAGTTCCATCATCAAGTGTTTACATTCACTAAAACTCCTTCCACACACACTACATGTAAGGAATCATTTTCTATTATGGGTTCTTATTGCTTGGATTCCTTTGTTACCATGCTCCCCCTCCCATACACACACAAACATATAGGGATGGTAACTGGGGGCATGGTGAACATTTAAATACTGCCAACATTTTAATTACTTATTCACTAACATTCGTAAATTCATATCAACATGAAGACAATTTGCAAAATGTGAGATTTTCCTGCTGGTGCAAGATGCGACTGCACAACCTTTTCCCAAATGCCTCCATCTTGGCTACATAAGGGGAATCCCGAGCACCATCCTCTCTCTGGAAGTACTGTGTTCCTGAATTCCCCAGAAATGAAACAGGTCCCCTTTCATTTCCAACCATACACACCAAACACAAAAAACTTGCTGCAGCCTATACCCTTTCAGTCTGGTATAGAATGCACTTAAGTCTTCTCAAAGGACATTTCTCAGAAAGGTAGAGAAAAAATAACCAGTCTATTCCGTGAATGCCACAGAGGCATTCACGGAGCGGGATGCCAGTGGCCAGTGGTAGGTGTCCACCTTCATGGAGCGGAAGGATGTAGGGCTGTCATCTCCCAATTAAATAAAAAACAAAAACAAAAAACAAAACAGGGATGGGATCCATCAGGTCTAGAGGACACATATAAAGAGCAGGTAGTAAAATACTGCACGGAGCGGCAGTAGCCACAGAGGCATTCACGGAGCGGGATGCCAGTGGCCAGTGGTAGGTGTCCATATAAAGAGCAGGTAGTAAAATACTGCACAGAGCGGCAGTAGCCACAGAGGCATTCACGGAGCGGGATGCCAGTGGCCAGTGGTAGGTGTCCACCTTCACGGAGCGGAAGGATGGAGGGCTGTCATCTCCCAATTAAATAAATAATAAAAAAACCCAGGGATGGGATCCATCAGTTCTAGAGGACGCATATAAAGAGCAGGTAGTAAAACACTGCATGGAGCGGCAGTAGCCACAGAGGCATTAACGGAGCGGGATGCCAGTGGCCGGTGGTAGGTGTCCACCTTCACAGAGTAGAAGGATGAAGGGCATCCATCTCCCAATTAAAAAAGAAAAGAAAAAAAAGAAAAAAAAACAGGGATGGGTTCATGGGCTTATAGGTATTACCAATTATTAGGCTTTTCAATATTTGATGATAGTTAATGTGACTTTCAAGGCATTCTTCACTTTCGGTGCATGTCCGACATGACTCCTTGCTTCAATGACAGGGGAAAAGAAAAACTGATACTTCACACATTTCCAGCATTGCCCTCTGCTTCATGGCAGAGAGCTATGCTGCCGCTTACCCAACTAATCAAACTTAATATTTCACTTGGAAGCAGCTCCAGCACTGCTCTCTACATTAATGGTGGGGGTGAAAAGGGAATTAGAACATAAGGTTACTAAGAGCCAAGAGAAACAGTTAAGTATGAGAACAAATGTGTGAAGCTTGCTGGGCAGACTGGATGGACCGGTTGGTCTTCTTCTGCCGTCATTTCTATGTTTCTATGTTTCTATATTCAAAACCTCCCCATAGCGGCCCCAAAGGAAAGGGATACTGCCATTCCTTGCTTCACTTTTTGTTTTAAACTAAATTTATTTTATTTAAAATGTTTATAGCCCGCTTATAACAATATAATTGTCCCTCACAGCCAGTCTCTCTCATCACTCAGGTTGCTCAGGAGTAAACTGAGAGGACCTAGCACCTTTTCTGGGTTGGTTCCTCAGTGGCAGGAGAAGCAGCACAATGGCCATTGCCTGACGTCCCTGAAGGTCTCAGCTAAAGGATCCTGAAGAAAAGAGAATCTAACAAGGTCCTTTGTCCCTCAGGTCTATCTTTCCCTGCTGCTCCCAAGTTCTGTACCACCTGCTACAGACATAGAAATAATGGCTAAGTTTTCTACTACTCCAGTCTTTGGGGAGGATTGAGTCAGCAAAGAAAGTTTTGCTCTGTCTCCATCTGCTGTCAGAGGGGAAGGGAGGAGGAATAACCTACTTGTCTGGAATGGTCTGGTAGCATTGCAAAGAAGATGCCGATTCTTCAGGAGTCAGCATCTAGACAGTAGTAGAATGTAAGCTCAGAGCTTCCTTTGCAAATGCGAATGTCTTTCATAGAGGCTTACTCCAGATGAGCCTTTGAGGAAGCCATGGCTCTAACTTTATGGGCCTTGACATTGCCCTGTAAAAAGATAAGCCTGCTTTCTCACAGGAAATAGAAATACAATCTGAGATCAAATTAGCAATAATGCATTTGGTGACAGGTAACCCAGATCTACTGAGAGTCACAAAGAGTTGTGAAGACTTTCTAACATCTGGTTTTGCTTAGGTAGAAGGATAAATCTCTTTTACAGTTCAAGGTATGCAGTGCTACTGTTTGTGAGGCCTTGGTAAAAATGTAAGAAGAATAATACAGTGGACTGGTTCAAGTGCAACAAACTACCTTCAGTAGAAATTTCAGATAAGTACAAAATACCATTCTATTGTTGAAATATTTTCTGTACAGTGGGTAAATTATCTATGCCTGGAGCTCTCTTACTCCTCCGGTGGAGAAGACTGTCACCAAGAAGACTATTTTCAAACGGGCTGATACAGTACAGTGCACTCTGACGGAGCGCACTGTTAACCTGCCATTGGACGCACGTTTTCCCTTACCCCTTATTCAGTAAGGGGCGGAAAACACACGTCCAACCAGCCGAACCTAATAGCGCCCTCAACATGCAAATGCATGTTGATGGCCCTATTAGGTATTCGCGCGCGATTCAGAAAGTAAAATGCGCAGCCAAGCCGCACATTTTACATTCAGAAATTAGCGCCTACCCAAAGGTAGGCGCTAATTTCTTCCAGCACTGGGAAAGTGCACAGAAAAGCAGTAAAAACTGCTTTTCTGTGCACCCTCCGACTTAATATCATGGCGATATTAAGTCGGAGGTCCCGAAGAGTAAGTAAAAAAAAAAAAATTTGAAGTGGGCCTGCGGCTGTCGGGTCGAAAACCGGACGCTCAATTTTGCCGGCGTCCGGCTGTCAGTGGGCTCGAGAACAAACGCTGGCAAAATTGAGTGCCGGCTGTCAAACCCACTGACAGCCACCGCTCCTGTCAAAAAGGAGGTGCTAGGGACGCGCTAGTGTCCCTAGCGCCTCCTTTTGCCCGTTTCTAACACCGGGCCTCATTTAAATATTGAATCGCGCGCACAGGCGAGTGGCCTGTGCGCGCACCGGGAGAGCGGGAGCGGGCATTCGCCCGCTCTCCCGCAGACTTTACTGAATCAGCCCGAAAGTTAGATACTTTAGGCTACAGAAGTGAATAGGCTTGAATTGTGGTCATATAAATTGAGCCAAAATTAAAATCCCATAAGAACCTAAAAAAGGTGATGTGGGTCAGACCAATGGTTCATAGAGACCAGTATCCTGTCTCTGACACTGGCAATCTGGGTTGCCTGGAGATACCTGACAAATCCCAATATGAAAGTTTGTTTCATATTGCTCTCCACAAGAATTAAGAGATAGAGAAAACAAGGTCTACCAGACAAGTAATTATTTATGGATCTATCCTCCAGACATGATGGATGACTTTAGAGGAGGGGTGTCACATAAAGCATATCCTTCATGAAGCTTTTAACCAAGCACAGAGAAAACACCATCTTCTCCTCCTCCAGGTTGTGGTAAGCTGCAATAGCACTAAGATGAACTCTTACGGAATTTATTTTAAGACCTGATTTAGATAGATGAAGTAAATAGTTAAGAAGATTTTGAACTGGACATCAGAAAGGTCAGAGGTTAATGCTAAAACACCAGCTGACAAACTCCTTCCATTTATGGGCATAAGAGATTCTGGTAGACTTGTTGCCTGAACTATAGGAGTGTCTGGGCTATATTTTCTGTGAAACCAAGAGAAGGAATTACTTTCCTTTCAATATCCATGCAGTCAATGCCAGCATGGTGATATTCAGATGAAGAAGCATACCCAACTGTTGGGAGATCAGGGGTGGAAAAGAAGGAAGATTAATCTTTATTATGGCAGATTGCTGTAAGTGCAGAGGGAGCCATTCTTTTCTGAGCCAGGCTGGGACTATTAGAATTAGCATTTCCAAATGCTTCATTAACTTGGCCAGAGTTTATGATATTAATGGTATTAGTGGGTAAGTATATAGGAAGTCTGTCTCCCCCTATAACAAGAACACATCTTCTGCCAACCTGAATGGGGAGGAGTTTCCTGAGTAAAACTCTCAAACTTTCCTGTTGTGGGGCATTCCTGTCATTTGGTCACTCCAAGACCATTCACATGAATCTAGCACTCTGCTCAGCTGGTCTGTAGTATGTTCTCTGCTTCTGCTAGGTAGGTTTCTCAGAAAAAGCTGCATGTAATACAGCCCATTGCCTGATTCTGACATCTTCTAGACATAGTGGGTAGTAGCTGTCCCCCCTTGCTTGCTGATTTTAAAGATGACCACTTGGTTATCCATAGCTATTGAACAACAAGTGCTGGAAGGCTGACAAGATCAGCTTTATAGCTTATAGCACTAGTAGACTAATGGTTACTTAACTCCCTTGGAGGTCTATAGGCCTTGAGTTTGGGCTCCCCACTTCCAAAAAGTAGTATCTGCGATCAGAACCACTGAAAGAAATGGTATGCTGAATGGCGGGCCAGCCTCCAGGTTATTCCAGGAGAGACACCAGTGAAAGAACTCTCTCAGTTCTGTGATCACTTGGACATAGTACTGCAGGTTCTGAGAGTGCTGGGCCCATAAAAACATAGAGCCTAGGACAGTCTGATTTGAATCTCACCATTGGCCACACCTGGGCATTAAGAACATAAGAACATGCCATACTGGGTCAGACCAAGGGTCCATCAAGCCCAGCATCCTGTTTCCAACAGTGGTCAATCCAGGCCATAAGAACCTGGCAAGTACCCAAAAACTAAGTCTATTCCATGTTACCATTGGAAGACTTAAGGCTGAGCACCTTGAGAAAGTCCAATGCTGAGAACACCTTTTCCTTAGAGGAAGACTGTACTGAAGATATGATGCTTGTTGTAACTTGGGTTATGACCTTGAGAACCCATTTGCCTTTGGTGATGAGGTTCCATTGTGATTGAAAAAACTGAAGTCTTTCCCCCACTTGAACTCCTGATATGGGTGATGTTTTTTGGCTAAATGAACTAAGCCTTTGAGGAAGCTGTTTAGATTGCCTCTGTTGAGACTTATCCCTAACTCAAGACCTGGTTTGTTGTTGATGCTGCTGCTGCAGTTGGTGGTATTGTTGTATGAAGACAAGGCACTGTCTATAATATGGATAAGGACTGTATCTTCTCCTTGAAAAATAATAATATTGTCATCTGAAAGGATGCTGAATATCTTCTTTGGAAAGACTGGTCCATTGACACTAATGTCAGAAAGTAATGTCTCCAGTACATGGTGCATTTGCCAATTCTTCTTGTGCATCTTCCCTAGACAGGGAGCCCTGGGCTATGCTAATCTCCTTGTCTCAATGGCAATGGTTAATATTTCTGAAGTTGTGTCAAATGAATCATATTTTGATCTACAAGCTATGCCATATAGATAATTTTAATTCCTGGCTAAAAATCTGGTATACAGAAAATGGTTTTGGATACATTGGAGGCTGGGGTCTTATATGGAGCAGTAAAAGGCTATATGGAAAGAATGGCCTACATCTGTCTGTAGCAGCAAGGAGGATACTAAGTGAGAAATTCAGATCATATATAAACAGACATTTAAACTAAAGAATGGGGGTGGCAGGAGATGGCCAATGAAATTAACATGTCACCCCCAAGCAATACAGGAAGTGGGAGGAGAAAATAACAAAAACAACAAGTAAAGATGTCCAGGAAGTACAACAAGTCAAGGGAAAAAAATTGGAAAGCTATGACTACAAATGCTCGTAGCTTGGACAATAAAATCCCAGACCTGCAGGCCCTAATGGTGGAGGTGGAGGTGGATTTGGACACTGTTGCTGTTACGGAGACATGGTTCACAGATTCTCATAGCTGGGAAATGGCCATATAGGGCTATAACTTGTTAAGGAAGGACAGAAAAGACAGAAAATGGGGAGGAGTAGCTCTTTATGACAAAAACAGTATCCAAGCAACTGAACTGCAAGGAAGGTGGGATAGAGAAGAAGCATTATGGGCCACCCTAAAAAAAGATGATGGTACATCCTTTTTTACTGAGGTTGTTTATAGGCCTCCAACTCAACTAGAAAAACTAGACAGAGATTTGGTCGAAGACATCCAAAAGGTAGGAAAGAAAGGAGACATGTTGAACATGTTGATTGTTGGAGATTTTAATCTGCTGGATGTAGATGTGATAATTCTTTCTGTGGAAACTACCAGAAGTAAAAAGAAGTGGATGTGCTGCAAGAAGCTCTGTTCAAAAAATGGTAATGGAACCCACGAGGGAGGGAGTTATACTTGAACTAATGCTCACTAACAGGGATAATATCTCTAATGTCCGGGTGGGTGCCCACCTCAGCACCAGTGATCATCAAACGGTATGGTTTGATATCCAAATAGGATACGGAAAAGTCACATGAAGACCCGAGTTTTGAATTTCAAAAATATGGACTTTCTCAACATGGGGTCATACCTGGAGGTAGAACTAGAAGATTGGGAGAAAATGAGAGAGGTGGAACAACAGTGGGCCAAACTAAAAGGAGCAATTATAAAGGCAACTAATCTATACGCTAGAAAAATAAACAAAAGCAAGAGAAATAAGAAACTGATCTGGTTCTCGAAGGAGGTGGCTGATAAAATAAAAGCAAAAAGAATAGCGCTTAAGAAATATAAAAGATCCCAAAAAGAGGAACACGGAAGAATATCTGGTGAAACTGAGGGAGCCGAAGAAAGAAATCAAGAAAGCAAAAAAGTCAGGCGGAAGCACAGATTGCCAAAGAGGTAAAGCAAGGTGACAAAACATTTTTTAGCTACATCAGAGAAAGGTCCGAAGTGGTATAATGAAATTGAAAGGTCACAGTGATCAATATGAGGAGAGAGACGAAGATATGGCTGAAATATTAAATACTTCAGTTCGGTGTTCACTAAAGAAGTCCCTGGAGAAGGACTGTCGCTAGTTGACAAGACTGTGGATGGGAATGGAGTAGACAAAACTCCGTTTACAGAAGAGAATGTATGGGAATAGCTAGGAAAACTGAAAGTGGACAAGGCCATTGGGCCAGAGGAGGTACATCCCAGGATACTGAGGGAGCTCCTGGAGCCCTTTTTAAATATTGGGGTTACATTAGCTATCCTCCAGTCTTCAGGTACAATGGATGATTTTAATGATAGGTTACAAATTTTTACTAATAGGTCTGAAATTTCATTTTTTAGTTCCTTCAGAACTCTGGGGTGTATACCATCCAGTCCAGGTGATTTACTACTCTTCAGTTTGTCAATCAGGTCTACCACATCTTCTAGGTTCACCGTGATTTGGTTCAGTCCATCTGAATCATTACCCATGAAAACCTTTTCCAGTACGGGTACCTCCCCAACATCCTCTTCAGTAAACACCGAAGCAAAGAAATCATTTAATCTTTCCGCGATGGCCTTATCTTCTCTAAGTGCCCCTTTAACCCCTCGATCATCTAACGGTCCAACTGACTCCCTCACAGGCTTTCTGCTTCGGATATATTTTAAAAAGTTTTTACTGTGAGTTTTTGCCTCTACGGGCACCTTCTTTTCAAATTCTCTCTTAGCCTGACTTATCAATGTCTTACATTTAACTTGCCAACGTTTATGCATTATCCTATTTTCTTCTATTGGATCCTTCTTCCAATTTTTAAATGAAGATCTTTTGATTAAAATAGCTTCTTTCACCTCCCTTTTAACCATGCCGGAAATCGTTTTGCCTTCTTTCCACCTTTCTTAATGTGTGGAATACATCTGGACTGTGCTTCTAGGATGGTATTTTATAACAATGACCATGCGCCTCTTGCACACTTTTTACCTTTGTAGTTGCTCCTTTCAGTTTTTTTCTATTTTTCTCATTTTATCAAAGTTTCCCTTTTGAAAGTTTAGCACGAGAGCCATGGATTTGCTTACTGTCCCCCTTCCAGTCATTAATTCAAATTTGATCATATTATGATCACTATTGCCAAGCAGCCCCACCACCGTTACCTCTCTCACCAAATCCTGGGCTCCACCGAGAATTAGATCTAAAATTGCTCCCTCTCTCGTCGGTTCCTAAACCAATTGCTCCATAAAGCTACCATTTATTTCATCCAGGAACTGTATCTCTCTAGCGTGTCCCGATGATACATTTACCCAGTCAATATTGGGGTAACTGAAGTCTCCCATTATTACCGAACTACCAATTTGGTTAGCTTCCCTAATTTCTCTTAGCATTTCACTGTCAGTCTCACCATCTTGACCAGGTGGATGGTAGTATACTCCTATCACTATAGTCTTCCCCGACTCACAAGGGATTTCTACCCATAAAGATTCAATTGTGCATTTAGTCTCATGCAGGATGTTTATCCTGTTAGACTCTATGCCATCCCAGACATAAAGCACCACACCGCCTCCCGGGTGGCTCCTCTCTGTCATTGCGATATAATTTGTACCCCGGTATAGCACTGTCCCATTGGTTGTCCTCCTTCCACAATGTCTCTGAGATGCCAATTAAGTTTATGTCATCATTCACTGCTATACATTCTAATTCTCCCATCTTACTTCTTAGACTTCTGGCATTAGGATACAAGCATTTCAAAGTTTGGTTTTTGTTTGTGTTTTCATTCTGCTTTTTAATTGATAGGGATAAGTTAGAATTTTTTTTAGCTTAGGTGAGTTTTTAGTTACAGGCACTTGGACTACTTTTCTTATTATTGGAACCTCACTGTTGGGATGCCCTAATTCTAATGCATCATTAGTATCCTTTGAAGATACCTCTCTCCAAACCATACGTTGCTGAGCGACTGTCGGCTTAACCCTTTGTTCTAGTTTAAAAGCTCTCCTTTTTGTAGGTTAGCGCCAGCAGTATGGTTCCACCCTGGTTAAGGTGGCGCCCATCCCTTCGGAAGAGACTCCCCCTTCCCCCAAAGTTTCCCCAGTTCCTAACAAAACTGAATCCCTCTTCCTTGCACCATCATCTCATCCACGCATTGAGATTCCGGACCTCTGCCTGCCTCTGGTGACCTGCACGTGGAACAGGGAGCATGTCAGAGAATGCTACCCTGGAGGTTCTGGATTTAAGCTTTCTACCTAAGAGCCTAAATTTGGCTTCCAGAACCTCCCTCCCTCATTTTCCTATGTTGTTGGTGCCCACATTACCATGACAGCCAGCTCCTCCCCAGCACTGTCTAAAATCCTATCTAGGTGATGCGTGAGGTCCGCCACCTTCGCACCAGGTAGGCATGTTACCAGGCGATCCTCACGCCCACCAGCCACCCAGCTGTCTACATTCCTAATAATCGAATCACCAACTATGACGGTCGACCTAACCCTTCCGTCCTGCAAAAGGACAATGACTTAGGCAAAAGGACACTACCTTCGACAAAAATTTAGGGTGAGTGCGGAGCACTACCCTGTCATGCAGAATTTTAGTGTAAGGCGGGTAGGTAACTAATGCCTGTAATTCACTAACTCTGCGAGCGGACGTGATCGCAAGAAGAAAAACTACCTTCCAGGTGAGATAGCAGAGATCACAGAAGTGGAGAGGTTCAAACAGAGGTTTCATGAGCCGTCCCAAAACCACATTAAGGTCCCAAGCAGGGGCAGGAGGGCGCAGTGGAGGTTTTAAATGGAGCAAGCCTCTCATGAAACGTGATACTAAGGGTTGTGTTGAAATTGAAACATCTCCTATACCCTTATGGTACGCAGACACTGCACTAACATGCACTCTGATAGAGGAAGTTTTTAGGCCTAACTCTGACAGGTGCCAGAGATAATCTAGGAACCTCGCAGTGGAACAAGTGAAGGGGGTCTATGGATATGGAACTGCACCAGACTGTAAACCTCTTCCATTTAGAGCGATAAGACAAGACTCGGGATACCGACTCTGAAAGGTTAAGAGGTTGGAGTTTTAACCTTTCAACATCCAGGCCGTCAGAAATAGAGCCTGGAGGTTGGGGTGACGCAGGTACCCTTCGTTCTGAGTTATTAGAAGGAGATCGTTCCCCAGAGGAAGTGCCGGCGTACTGATAGGTCCTGGAGGATTGGAAACCGCACCTGGTGTAGCCAGTGGGGAGCTATCAGGATCATTAATCCCTTGTCCTGCCAGAACTTCGAGAGTCTTGGAAATGAGAGGAAGTGGAGGGTATGCATAAAGGAGACCGCTGGCCCAGGAGAAGGCGAAGGCATCTCTTGGTTGTGAGTGGTGACTGCGAATGAGAGAGCAGAAGTTGTCTACTTTGTGGTTGTGGACCAACGCAAAGAGGTCTATGCGAGGGTAACCCCAGCGTTGGAATATCGTGTCCGCTATCGTGGGGTTGAGAGACCACGCGTGCAGATGGAAAGTGCGACTCAGCCTGTCCGCCAGAAGACTGTCCACTCCCGGCAAGTAGGTTGCTTTGAGATACATCGAGCAGGAAAGGGCCCATGCCCATATCTGTGCAGCTTCCTGACTCAGGAGGTAGGAGCCTGTTCCCCGTTGTTTGTTGATGTACCACATCGCATCCTGATTGTTGGTTTGAATCAGGATGGCTTTGTTTGATAGGCAATCCTGAAAAGCCTTGAGGGCATATCTGATCACCCGTAGCTCCAGGAAATTTATTTGGTGTTTGGCTTCCTCTGGAGACCAGGTTCCCTGAGTCTGCAGGTCGCCTACATGTGCACCCCACCCGAGATTGGATGCGTCTGTTGTTAAGGTAATTTGAGGTTCTGGAGCCTGAAATGGAAGGCCTTGAATGATGTTGGAGTGGTGCATCCAACAGGCTAGTGACAGACAGAGCTGTTTGGTAATTTGGATAATGCTGGACATTGGCTGACAAGCTTGAATTCACTGGTATTTTAAGGTCCACTGCATCACTCTCATGGCTAGACGAGCCATCGGAGTGACATGCACCGAGGATGCCATGTGACCCAGCAGTATGAGGAAGTGACGAGCAGTTGAAGATACTTGAGTTTGTAGGTGTTGCGCCAGAGATGCTATGGTGAAAGCGCGATCCTGGGGGAGGAAGGCTTTCGCCTGTATAGTGTTTAGGTCAGCCCCTATAAAGGATAGGGTTTGGGATGGAACTATCTTGGATTTGGAATAGTTGATTAGAAACCCTAAGGAGATCAGGGTGTGGATAGTGAGACGCAAGGAGGCTAAAGTGCCCTGCTGAGTCGGAGCCCTTATCAACCAATCGTCGAGATAAGGGTAGACGTGGACACCCTGATTCCTGAGAAAGGCTGTGACCACTACCAGGCACTTGGTGAATACTCGTGGAGCAGACGCTAGGCCGAATGGTAGTACATGGTACTGGAAGTGACAAGGGCCGATCAGGAATCGCAAGTGACTGGCAGACTGCTGAACGCTTACAGTGCTCACAGGGAGAGCTTAAGCGGAGGTCAGGAAATCCTGAGCAGGAGCTAAGGGTAACCTTCGACTATCACCTTGACGCCCCACAGGCCCGACCTAATTTTGACCCATACCTCGAGAAACAGAGACAAACGACCACCTATGGAGGAATGAGACGGCCGTATTAACTGGAAGAGGACTTTGCGGCCGAGTGCTATGGGGTATCCTCCCGGAAGGGATGAAACCAGGACTTAAGGAAAAAAAAGACTTAGACTGGGTCGGACGGGCCTCCGGCAGCTTAGGATCCTTGTTCCTCTGAGGATGTAATAAGCCATTCAAGACCCTCACCAAAAGCAAATTGCCACAGGGAAAAGTGCCCAACTCCGAATTAGAGGAGTACTCCACCGGGCAAGGCGGCTCCAGAGGAAAAACCTGACAGATACTGTTGAAACCATTGCCTTGGCCAGCACTCAGAGCAAACTTATAGGGCGTCCATCCTATATGCCACTACTGCCACCAGTCGCCCAGCCTGCACCGCCTCGGCAGACAGGAGGTCCTGGGTGCTGAGCAAGTGCGGAACCCACCCAGGGCTTGCCCACTGCATGAGGCCGCCGTAGATAGTCGCCCGGCCCCTAACCCAGGACATCAAGATGCGTCTGAGATAAAGCAGGACATCAAGATGCGTCTGAGATAAAGCTTTCAGTGTCGTCGCCCCCGCCAAGGCGGAAAACATCCACCTTGGAAGGTTTAAGCATCTCTGGGCATTGACGGTATATAAAACTCGACAAATAAATAAATGATAGAGCATGCCCATCACCTCACCCACGCGGAGTCCCACTTCAGGAGACCCCAATCCCGGAGGAGCAGATGTCTGCGCATAGCGTGGAACATAAACATACGTGGAGGAGCCTTAAGTCCCGTCAGGACCGGACCCACGTTAGCTGCGAGAGAGGGCATAGGGGGACACTCCAATGCCCAGCACTGTCAAAGGAAAAGAAAAAGGAATGAGTTAGCCAGATCTTCCCTTTGTATCAAGGGAGAACATGCGGGTCGTCCCCCGTTTTAGGGGAGGCCCTGGGAGCAAAACAGAATCCGAAACAGGGCGCAACTATTTTTTTTTTGGGGGGGGGGGGGGGGCGGAAGCCTGAACATCCGAAAATAGCAAGGAGCTGAAAACAGCCAGGAGCCGTGGAGCAGATAACAGAGGAAGATTAGCTGGGGGGGGGGGGGGGGGGGGCAGGGAAGGAAACATCCCCTTCCTGCAGGCTAATGAAGGATGTGTAGGAAAGTGACACATTCAGTTGAGAAACCAGGTATAAACATCCTGGGGAGGGTGGAGGGGATAGAGAGGGAGAAGGTCAGAGAACCCCTCCGGAGACTGAATGGGGGTTAGGGCCGGTGGGAAACCAGTAAAAACGGGCTCCCCAGCTTGTTCCCGCCCTGAAGCTGAAGAGAGAACCTTCCCCAAAATGACCGCCGTTCCTGCGGTTTTTCGGGCCGGGAACGGCCTAGCCATGCGTTGGAAGGGCCGACCCCGGGTTGTAGTACTCAGCGCTGCCGCAGAGGGAGCCTCCCCCCAAGTAAGCAGAGCCCGTCGCAGTAGAGAACAGGCAGAGAACAACGTGGCAAGATCAAAGGGAGCCACCGCGGAGACGATTAGCTGAGCCGTCCGCAGGGGAAAACATATGCCGGCGATTTTTTTTTTTTTTAAACACTTGCAGGGAAATCAGTATTCCCTGCCTAGGGAGCTGAGATTGCTCAGGGCGGAGTAATTGCTGCTATTTAGCAGTTGCAGGGGAAAGTATCTTCCCTGCTGGGAGACCCGATTTTGAATAGCTGCTCAGGGTCAGATGAATGGCTACAGTCTTTGAGCACTGGCAGGGCAGAAACACCTTCCCTGCTGAGGGACCCGAGATATTAGCTGCTCAAGGTCCAAGAAATTGCTGATAGATTATTGAGCAGATGCAGGGGAATTAAATTTCCCTGGCGGGGGACCCGAGGTATTAGCTGCTCCGGGTCAGTGTAAATGCTGTTAGATATTGGAACAGTTGCAGGGGGATTGAACTTACCTGCTAGAGGACCTGAGGTATTGGTTGCTCAGGGTCAGTGTAATTACTGGTAGATCTTTTTGAGCAGCTGCAGGGGAATTAAACATTCCTGCTAAGGGACCAGAGGTATGTGCATCTCAGGGTCAGTGCAGCCAGAAAAGAGGGAGTGACTGGACCACCAGTATCGCCCCAAGACGGCACACAGGTCACCGGGAAAGGGAGCCTAGGCTGAATAATCAAGGGGCAAGCCCCACTAGGCTCCCAGCAGAGCGAGGAGACAGGGCTGTCTCCGTGACTGACAGAGCAGAAACTGATTGGGATCCTTTTTTTTTTTTTTTAAATACAAAAGTATAGAGAATACTTGCTTGATCTTGGAAAAAATCTGAGAAGAAAACCCCAAAGGGAAATAGAAAACTGAGGAAATAAGGGAACCGCAGGTTCTATCGTCTGAATCTGCTGGAGACAGAGAAATACTGAAGGGATGCAAGGTAGGCTCTGTCCTGATATAGGATATCCTTTCAGTTTTTCTCTGTCTCCATCTGCTGGACAGGAGGCTCAACCCACGGTCTGGACTGATCCGTGTACGTACAGGGAAAGAAAGAATTTTGTGTACAAAGAAGTATTTTCTTTTTCCATCTTTTACAGCTGTTACATAGGAAAGAAGACTTTCTGCATTTCACCCCAAAATACAGCTTAAGATTCTTTGTCTTTTTAAAAATATTTTATAGAGAGGTGAATCGTGTCCTCGATCGTCTTAACGATCGATTTCGGCTGGGAGGGGGAGGGAATCGTATTGTTGCCGTTTGGGTGTTTAAAATATCGTGAAAATCGTTAAAATCGTGAGCCGGCACACTAAAACCCCCTAAAACCCACCCCCGACCCTTTAAATTAAATCCCCCACCCCAAATGCCTTAATACTTCATCAACTTTGGGAGGGAAGTACTTACTTGCCCTAAACCAAAGGCAGGAAAACCGGCACACTAAAACCCCCTAAAACCCACCCCAACCCTTTAAATTAAATCCCCCACCCTCCCGAACCCCCCCCCCCAAATGCTTTAAATTATCTGGGGGTCCAGCGGCGGTTTGGAACGGGCTCCTGCAATTGAATTGTGTTGTCTTCAGCCGGCGCCATTTTGCAAAATGGCGGCCGCAAAATGGCGGCGGCCATAGACCAACACGATTCGACTGCAGGAGGTCGTTCCGGACCCCCGCTGGACTTTTGGCAAGTCTTGTGGGGGTCAGGAGGCCCCCCCAAGCTGGCCAAAAGTCCCTGGGGGTCCAGCGGGGGTCCGGGAGCGATCTCCTGCCGCGAATCGTTTTCCGTATGGAAAATGGCGCCGGCAGGAGATCGACTGCAGGAGGTCGTTCAGCGGCGGTCCGGAACCCCCGCTG
The DNA here is from genome assembly GCF_901001135.1 of Rhinatrema bivittatum. NCBI lineage: Eukaryota > Metazoa > Chordata > Amphibia > Gymnophiona > Rhinatrematidae > Rhinatrema > Rhinatrema bivittatum. The sequence goes on from NC_042617.1 coordinate 537,056,854, forward strand.
AACGACCTCCTGCAGTCGATCTCCTGCCGGCGCCATTTTCCGTACGGCCATACGCGTATGGCCGGCGCCATTTTCCGTATGGAAAATGGCGCCGGCAGGAGATCGACTGCAGGAGGTCGTTCAGCGGCGGTCCAGAACCCCCGCTGAACGACCTCCTGCAGTCGATCTCCTGCCGGCGCCATTTTCCGTACGGAAAACGATTCGCGGCAGGAGATCGCTCCCAGACCCCCGCTGGACCCCCAGGGACTTTTGGCCAGCTTGGGGGGGCCTCCTGACCCCCACAAGACTTGCCAAAAGTCCAGCGGAGGTCCGGAACGACCTCCTGCAGTCGAATCGTGTTGGTCTATGGCCGCCGCCATTTTGCGGCCGCCATTTTGCAAAATGGCGCCGGCTGAAGACAACACAATTCAATTGCAGGAGCCCGTTCCGGACCGCCGCTGGACCCCCAGGTAATTTAAGGCATTTGGGGGGGGGTTCGGGAGGGTGGGGGATTTAATTTAAAGGGTCGGGGGTGGGTTTTAGGAGGTTTTAGTGTGCCGGTTTTCCTGCCATTGGTTTAGGGCAAGTAAGTAAGTTCCTGCCCTCCCCCGTCCCCCGATTTACGATTTTTTAACGATAAATCGGGGGAATTGGTATTGTATCGTGGCCCTAACGATTTTTGACGATTTAAAATATATCGGACGATATTTTAAATCGTCAAAAAACGATTCACATCCCTAATATTTTAATCACAGATGATATTCTTAATAAGGCTATCACTCATAATAGAAAAGGAACCTACTCATCAGCAAACCAGAGAATGAGGGGGAAAAAATAAGTGCAGATTAGCATAAAATAGTGCTTTCCCTGCAAGCCAAAAAAACCCTCCTGTTACAACTTATTTAAAATGCTTGTAATTCTGCAACTTCCGCATTACAATTTTGCAGAACGGATAACAAAAAACACTCCTAATAAAACATGAAAATTACAACTAAAACAATTAAATACACTGATTTGCAAACATACGTCAAAAAGACCTCGTCTCTTAACCATAAGCCTCCAAAAACAATAATGTTTTAACCCCCCCGCCTAAATTCCTTTGCTGTTTTCAAAATGGTGGATCCATATGCTTACCACCAAACAAGTTGACTGCTGTGTAATCTGTCAGTCAAAAAATGCACAAACAAAAGCATGCAGCAGAAAACTGTGCCATCTTTGTCCCAAGAATTCCCGAGGCACTAACTACATTTCAACCTTGCAAATATCAGCAGAAAACTGGAAGAGAAGCAGAGCTGGGGGTGAGACAGAAAATGCCAGTCCTGGGATTTTTAGTTTTCAGTATTGGTCTCACCCTATGGAAATAGTGAAATACTCTTGTATCCAAACTGGTGGGAGAGCAAAATATAACTAGTATCCTTTGATTATCTGAGCCTAGAATGCTTTAAAATGGCAGCTATTTACCTTTCAGCCTCTTTGTATTTCCCCTGATTCTCCAGCTCCTGTGCTTGGGTGATGTACAGTACAGATACATCCTCCTGCTTCATACACCTTGTAGCTAGCTAGAGGAAGGAGAAGTGAGAAACAGACTGTTATACTGTCCTGTTAAGCAAGAATCAAAGCATAAAATGGGATGCAAAAATGAAAGGAATACAATAAGATGAGAACAAGATTCCAGGAATGGACAGTAAACAAAGAGACCCTAGAAGCCAATCTGAACCTGACCTTGTGTGCTTGTTCCCAGCGTCCAGCATGAGTGTACATGTCGATGGCTTCTTTGATTCGATCTGCTTTAATGAACAATTGCTCTGCAATCTGCAGGGAGAAATGAAAAATGTATCAGAGGCAGAACTGATCTGGGGACAACATAGCAGGCTAGAGCAGAGGAAGGCATTCATAAAGTGCTCAAGTATTCAAAGTCAGCACAACTCGATGAATGTGCCAGTTAAAACATTCTGTGTACCATCTCTCTCTCTCTCTCTCTCTCTCTCTATATATATATATAATACTCTTGGGTGGTGTCTGTCGGCAACTGGAGGAATGGAATCTACTATACAATACCATGCCGCAGGTCTCAATTCACTGGTGGCCATTTTGCAAATCCAGAGAACTGAGGCAGGAGCAATGGGGGATGGTTCCTGCCCTCAAAACTTGTGCCAGACTGTGATTTTGCAAGGCCTAGGGTAAGGAGTTTTCCAAGAAGGGAGGGGCCTTGGCTGAACTGGGTTTAGTGAGCAGGAGGAGGAGATATGTTTATTTCACTTGAATTTTTCAGTTATTTTTTGGTGTTTGCTGTTTCTTCCCTTTTGGGGAATGGGAAGGGAGTATGCTGGGGATGGGGGGGAAACAAATATGCTGGAATCAGGTTAGGGAGAGGGATCAGGAATGTGCTGGAGTCAAAATGGGCAGGAGAGAAGGGAGTGCTGCAATTTGTCAGGGGGTCAGCATGTACAAGGGTTGGGGAAGGGGGAGGCAGTGTCTGCTGGGGCTGGGTCAGTGAGGAAGAAACAGGGGAGTGCTGGGGTTGGGCTAGGGAGGATGGAGGTCTGATTGTACTGGGGTTGAGTTGGAGGGATAGGGGTGCCGAGAGTTCTAGGGTCGAGGTGGGGAGGGGTGTGATGAGTGTGCAAGGGTCAAGCTGGAGAGGGAGACCCCAGTGTGCTGGGGTCAAGGAGAAAGGGGCCCCAGTGTGCTAGGGTTGGGCTGAGAAGAAGGGCCCCAGTGTGCTGGGATTGAGTTGGGGATGGGGGGCCCTCAGTGTGCTGGGGTCGAGCTGCAAGTGGGAGGTCAAATTGTGCTGGGGTCAGCTTAGGGAGGGGCTCAGACTGGGCAGGTGAAGAGGAGTGCTAGCATTGAGCAGGGGAGTAGGATGAGCTGAAGCCAGGCTGGGATTGTGCTGGGACAGGGGATTAAGGTGTTCCAGGGTCAAGCTAGAAAGGCAGACTAGAGTACTGGGACTAGGCTGGGGATCGGGGTGTGTTGGGGTTGGGCTGGAGAGTGGAAGGTCAAATTGTGCTGGGCTTGGACTCAGGAATGGGTCTGAGCAGTGTGCAGGTGTTAGGTTAGGGAGAGTGGTCGGGAATATGCTGGAGCCATGCTAGGCAGGAGAGAAGAGAGTGCTGGCATCAGGCTCTGACAGGCAGTTAGGGTGTGCTGGTGTGGAGCAGGGGAGAGAAGTTAGAGTATGCTTGACATAGACTGAGTACAAGCTGAGAAGAAGAAAAAGAGGTGTTGGGGAAGAGCTGAGGAGGGTGCAAGGGAGTGCTGGAGTCGGACTGGGGAGGACAGTAAATAGGGGCCTCTGGGGAATTTCATCAGGTTTCAGTTAATTACCTATAAAGAGTATAATATGTTACTGCTATTGACACTGCAGCAGTGACACAGTCCCTTACCTTCTGGTACATATAAAGTGAACAGAAGGACTACTATTGATGATGAAGCTAAGAAGCTCTTCCCTACCTGATGTTCCTTACATAACATGTTGTGTCACACTTTGGGACTCTGGATTAGTATTATGTGCTCAGTGTTTTCATCTTCTACTCCTTATGTACAAGGTCCCAACATACAAGAGGCCTTTAGGTAAGCATTGGAGGCTCAATACTCCTACCTCATACTCCTGTAAGGAAGCATAATGCTGGCCTATCTTGTGATAATATTTAGCTGCTGTTCTTGAGTCTTGTAGATCCAGGATGTGAACAGCTTTCTTCCACTGGCGGGCTCCAATGGCAGCATCAATTGCCTTAATAGAGGATCTGGCATCAACAAGATAAGAGAAAGAAAAAGGAAAAGGTGAAATTACTTCTTCCCTGATCATTTCCTTTTCTCTAGGACAAGCAGGCCAGTCCACACAAGTGGGTTAAGCATGCCAACCAGCAGATGGAGATCAACTGACTTGCTGATGTCACATAATGCCCTGCACTGTCACATAATGCCCTGCACTGTCAGCCTGCCAGTAGTTGCCAACTGTGGACAACTGATTAACTCTAGAACTTTAAACTGTGAACATTTCCTACCCTATCCTTCCAGTCCTTTTTTTTTTTTTTTTTTTTTAAACTTCCAGTGGAGCAGGAAGCACTGACCTCAGAATGAAAAGAAATAGAAAATTAATTGGGAAAGAAAGCACTTATCCCGTCCCTCAGTGACATAGAGATACCTGGCAGCCTCTGATCCTTGTCTCTAATGTCTCTTAAGGACAAAGAGAAAGATAAATGATACATGATCTGCCTACAGAGACACTCTCGTTGCCCCCCCCCCCCAAAAAAAAAGCACATTAAGGAAACAAGCTCTTTCCACAACTCCACAGCACTGGAATGCTCTCCCACCAGATCTTCGATGCGAACAATGCCTGACCACCTTCAAAAAAAGACTCAAAACCTGGCTGTTCGAGCAAGCTTTCCCTTAATTCATCTGATCCTTTTCCGCTTCAAACCTCCTCCACTAAAAGACATGCTCACAACTCTCCTCCACCCTTCAGAAGACTAGTCCACGTTAGGTACCCTATTTACAAGTCCCTTTCAGTTGATTAAGTCTCACTATTTATTTATTTATTTATTGTAGTTTATATACCGCCGTTCATCCTAGGATATCGCGTCGGTTTACAGTAAACAAAACAAAACGGCAAGCGTTGTACATAGAACAAGGTAGTAATAATTATGAACTAGTAAATAAATAACTAAGGAAAAGGATAACATTGAAGATATAACAACTTAATAATTAAGAACTAATACATAAATAACTAACAGTAAGAGTAACTAAGAAAGATAAACGGTAGAAACTGAGAGAGGGGGCAAGGGGGGAGGAGAGAGGAGGGGAGAAATAGATACAAGACGCTGCACAGTGCTCAGGTACACTAGGTACAGTCAATTTTGTTCTCCTTATACTCCGGCTCTAGATAAGAGCCCATCATTTATTCGCCCGGTTATCCCAGTTAATGTATCCCTTTGTTGTAATGTAATGCATTCTTACATGCTAGTTCACGTTCTAATGTAAACCGAAGTGATGTGTAATTTTTTACATGAATATCGGTATATAAAAATGCTAAATAAATGATACCGGTAGCCTAGGGTGGGGGTATGGACTGGCCTGCCTGTCCTAGAGGAAAGGAAATTATCAGGTAAGAAGTAGTTTCACTTTTCTCTGCATCCAGGCAGGCCAATTCACAAAAGTGGGATATACTAAAGCTACTTCCTCTCAGGGTAGGAGACTGCCTGCACTCCCATCAAACAGCCCTAGCAAATTATACTTCTTCCTGAACCATAACATCCAAATGATGTTTGGAAAAGGTATGCAATGAAGACCACATCGCCACATATCAGGATGCGAAGAGAGAGCTCTACCTCGAACTTGACCCCTATAATCAGGAAAAAGCTGCCACTTGCACTTTTAGCATACTAAAGGCCAATTCCTTACTCAAACCTTCCTGCAGAAAGTCCAGAATGACAGGAATTGCTAATTTAATGGGAACACCCTGCTGCTCCAGACACCAATGCTCAAAAACTCTTCAGACGTATGCCAATGACGTAGAAAATTTGTGCACCCGCAATATAGTGCCCACTACCGACATGGAATAACCCTGCTTTAACAGTCACACCTTCTCAAGTGCCAAGCTGTAAGACAAAACTGATCTTTATTCTCCTTGTCACATAAGATCCCCTCATGACGGCAGCCACAACGGCCTTCCATTGACCATATGTTGAAGGTCCGCATAGCAGGGCCTCCTTGGCCAATCTGGGGCCACCATGAGAACTACTCCCGGATGACGGGCTATCTTCTGCAACAACCTGCTGATCATGGGTCACGGGAGAAACACATATAATATCGACCCCTCGACCATCCTTTAACAAGAACATTGATCCTGAGCGCCTGAGGTCCCATCTGTGACTGTAAAACTGAGGAAATTTTTTGTACTTTCGGGTCACCATCAGATCCAAAAAGGTGTGACCCCATTTGGATATAATGAGCTGAAATGCCTTAATCATCAGATCCCATTCTCCCAGGTCCAGGACATGACTGCTAAGTTAATCTGCCTGGAAGTTGTCAATCCCTGCAATATTTATTTATTTTATTTATATGCTTTTTTATACCGAAATTTAGCTAAAAGCCTTCATTCCGGTTTACAGATATAACAACTTAATACATTATGTTAACAAGTGAAAAAGAATATGGTGTAACAAAGAACATATTGTGTGGCATTTAACAACTTAGCTATCAGTAACATTAACAATTAAGGTATTAATTGATAAAATCCTAGGAAATGGTGTTTAAATCATATGTGGATCGGCGATATGGGTATATGAGAACTGGTTTTATAAAGCTTATGGGAAAAATCATGTCCGTGTTCTGTAGACTAACTGATTTCATAACATTGTTTTAGTACTGTTCTCTCATAACCGAGGGCAGTTAGGCAATATTTAGGTGATATATGGCTAGCCGATACCATTTTTAAAAGTTTGAGTGTAGATCCAGGTTTTGAGCTCTTTTTTGAACGTTTTGATGTTGTTTTGTGAGCTCAAGTAATCGGGGAGTGAATTCCATAATTTTGGTCCAGCAATTGAAATAGCTCTGTTTCGTGTGTTTGATAGTTTGGCTAGTTGAAGTGGTGGAATTACTAGTTATATTTTGCTTGCGGTTCTTGTCGTGCACCGTGATCTGTGTATCTGTATGATGTTGTTGAGGGCGGTGTTATCTGTCTTGTATATTGCATTGTGTAGGACTGTCAAGATTTTAAATTCAATTCTTTTCTCAATCGGTAGCCAATGTAGACTGTTGAGGACTGGGGTGATGTGGTCTGATCTTTTTTTTTGCCGGTTAGGACTCTAGCTGCTGCGTTCTGTAGCAATTGTAGAGGTTTTAAGGTTGTCTTTGGGAGTCCTATTAACAAAGAGTTGCAGTAGTCGAGGCTAGTGAGAATGAGTGATTGTAGTACTGTTCTGAAATCTTGGTGGTGAAGTATCGGTTTTAGGTGTTTAAGTATTTGAAGCTTGTGGAAGCCTTCTTTGGTTTTTGTTGAGATGTGTTTTTTGTAGCTGAGTTCATTGTCAACCCATATACCTAGGTCTTTTACGTTGTCTCTTAATTGTACACTTATGTTGTCTATTTGTATGGAGTGGTTGGTTATTGATCTTGCGTCGTTTCTTCCTATCAGAATGCATTCTGTTTTATTCATGTTGAGGCACAGCTTTAGGTGGTGGTTTAACATGTTTCTGACTGATTCAAGGTGAGAGGCTGCTAAACTCATTGCATCTTCGATGGTGGAAGTTATTGGTATGAGGCGTTGTATGTCGTCAGCGTACATATAGAATGTTACGTCTAGACCAGAGATGAGTTGGCAGAGTGGGAGTAGGTATAAATTAAAGAGTCTGGCCGATAGTGCGGAACCTTGTGGCACTCTTGTTTCAAGAGGGATGGGATCGGATGAGTTATCGTTGATGCTGACTTTGAAATATCTGTTTTTGAGAAAGGATGTGAACCAGTCTAGCGTTTTGCCTGAGAGACCAATGTTTGCTAGTCTTGATATTAGGTTTTTGTGATCTACGGTGTCAAATTCATATTTATATGTACACTTGTATATAATTAACCTCCTCTATCTTTCTCTATTTCTTACAATCCCAGTTCATTAGCCCTTGTTAATTGTAACTGCTTCTCTTCATCACGTTATTTATGTTTTTGGTTGTATTATTCACACCCCTGTTTTCTGTAAACCGACATGATGTGAACGAGTTCATGAATGCCGGTATAAAAAAAACCTTAAATAAATAAAATAAATAAAAAATGCAGCCGAGAGGTCCAGGAGTATTAGTAGATGGTTTATTTTTCTATCGATACCTCTGATTATATTATTTGATAGATTGAGTAACAGAGTTTCGGTGGAGTGGTTTTTCCTGAAGCCGTGTTGTGCGGGATGCAGGATGTTGTTGATTTCAAGGTGTTCATTGAGCTGTTTCAGGGCCGCTTTCTCTGTCAGTTTTGCCAGTAGGGGTAAGTTGGAGATTGGGCGGTAGTTGTTCAGATCATTTGGGTCTAGGGTTTTTTTCTTTAGTATTGGTTTGATTGTTGCGGTTTTTAGTTTGTCTGGTAGTTCACCTTCTTCAAGGGATTTGTTAATTATTGCTGCTATTGTTGGAGCAATGGAATGGGCTATTTCCTTTAGGTCTCGTGTTGGGATGATGTCCAGATCGTGGCGTGCTGGGTTTATTTTTCTTATCATTTTTTCTGCTTCTATGGTTGAGATTGGATCGAAGTTAGACCACGGTATTATATTTGTGGTTGGTATTTGGTCGACTGTGACCTGGGATTTGTTGGTGGCTCCATTTATTTTACTTATCTTGTTTTTGAAAAATATGGCCAGATCCTGACTTAGATTTTTGGATGAATTTGAGGGGGAATTGTTGTTTTCAGATATGAGGTTGTTTATGAAATTGTATAGAGATTTGGAGTTATTGGTGGAGTTTTTGATCTTTTGACTGTAGTATTCTCGTTTAGTGTTGAGAATCATTTTTTTTATAGATGGCGAGTTGTGTGCGATATCTTTGCAACGTCAGGGGACATTTGTTTTTTTGCCAATCCTTTTCTTTTTTCCTGAGGTTGGCTTTCGTAGTTTTTAGTTGTGTATTGTACCATGGGTTGTTTCTTTCTCTATTGTTCTTTATCTGTTTTAATTTTTCTGGGTTTATGTTGTTTGCAGTTTCTTCGGTAATTTGGAACCAGGAGTGAATGGCGTTGTTTATATTTGAAAGATCAAGGTTTGATAATTGTTTTCCTAGTTCTTGTTGGAGGATGTTAGTTTGGAAGGGAAGACGGTATTTGAAAGAAGACATTTTATTTGTTTTTGTCGTGTTGTTGAAATTTGCTTGTGTCTTACATTGAAGGAGGTAGTGATCGGACCAGGGGACTGGTCTACATGTTATTGAGGTGTCTGAGAAGAATTGGTTCGTGAAGATTAGGTCCAAGGTGTGTCCTGCTTTGTGTGTGGGGTTGTTAACTTGTTGGATTAGGTTTAGACTTGATAGCATGTCTAGCATGGTTTGGCAGTTTTGTGATCTGGGGCTGGAGTCTGTGTGAAGATTGAAGTCACCAAGAATAATTGTCGGTCTTTTTATACTGATGTTTGATATTAGGAATTCTAAGAGAGGGGAGATTTCGTTATCCAGAAGCTTGGGAGGGCAGTAAACTAGGCAAATTTGTATGATTTCAGAGTCAAAAAGGGAGACTTCGTAGTGTTTTGGGAGATGGTGTGGAATTATTTTCGTTGAGAAATGTTTTTTTATGATTAGGAGTAATCCTCCACCTCTGCGAGATTTGCGTGGGATTGAGAACAGGTCATATTCATTGTTGTTTAGTTGGTTTATTAATACTTGGTCGGTATTTTTAAACCAGGTTTCTGTTATGGCGAAGTCAGGTTGTTTTTCTTGCAGAATGTCAGATATTAACATGAATTTTTTTGTCAGGTATTGTGCATTTATGAGAAAGAAGGTGAGGTATAAAATATACCTCACCATATGTGAAGGTATATTTTATTGGCTTCACCAATATGTGAAGCCAACACTGTCAGAAGATGCTGCTCCACTCATGGCAGGAGGGCGTCCATTTCCTGAGACACCTGCTGATGCAGAATTTTTTTTGTCAGGGATTGTGCATTTATGAGAAAGAAGGTGAGGAATAAAATATACCTCACCATATGTGAAGGTATATTTTATTGGCTTCACCAATATGTGAAGCCAACACTGTCAGAAGATGCTGCTCCACTCATGGCAGGAGGGCATCCATTTCCTGAGACATCTGCTGATGCCGAGTTCCTCCCTGATGATTTATGCAGGCTATTGACATGTGCTGGTCCAACATCACCTTCACAGTTCTCCTGCTCAGTCGATTTGCAAACCTCAGCAACACCAATTGAATCACTCGAGCCTCCAACCAATTGATGGGCCAATTCATCTCCTCTGGGGATCACTTTCCCTGCATCACTAATTCCTGGCAGTGAGTTCCCAGCCTTGGAGACTCACATCTATTGTGACCACTATCCAATTGGAAACTTCTAGATCCATTCCTTTGGTGAGGTGATCCTTCTGCAGCCAACCAGCATAAATCCTGCTTCACCCTTGATGGGAGAGCCAGCCGGATCAAATATTCCTGGGATTGAGGGCTCCATCACAAGAGCAATGTCCTTTGACGTGACCTCATACATGCCCTCATCCACAGAACTAACTCCAAGGTTGCTGTCATGAAGCCTAATGTCTGCAGGTAAGGCAACACTGACCGCCAATCCGCTGTTTGCATTGGGGAAGAAAGAGAGGCTCCACAGTAGAATTTCCATCCTTTTCAGTCTTCTCTGACTGAAAGCACTGCGACCTCCCAAAGAAGCAAGAGATCTGACTCCCTGACCCCGTTTGAATGAAAACACCAGGAGTCACAAAAATGTACTCTAGGAAAGGAGAGCTGCAAAGCTGGTTTCTTGTTTTCTGGAATTTGAAGTATCTTGGAATCACCCCATCTATATGTCATCTTCTCCAAATCCTCCTAGAACAGAAAGTGACCCTTAAAGAGCAACTTTGTCAAATTCGACTTAAAGATAATATCCGCCAATCAGATGCACAGCCACAACAAATGCCGTGCTGCCTCCACCAGGGCCCGCCCACCCACCCCCCCGAATTAGCTTCCAGCGCTCCTCATTCCAAGTCAATCAGTTCTTGTACTGCTTCACGAAGGGGGAAAATAAACGTTGCTTTCTGTAAACTGACCAGATTGGGGTCTTTCTTCTTTTGCGGTTGAGACAGTGCCATCTCTTCCTCATTTAGTCCTAATGCATGCTGGGACTAGTCTATCTATCAGGGTGACTCATCCCGATGGAAAAGTCGAAGCATAATCTGGTGAGCTTCTACATATGGAGGAATCTTACCCTCTTCCAAGGTAGGCTTCCCCAGCTCCTCAGGATAACCATCCAAGGAGCTTTCTGAGATATCAGGGTCTTCCTCATCCTCCTCCTGGTCTTCCCTGCTTCTCCTCCATGACTTCATCTGCTTCAGGGAGGGGAAACCCGGAGCTGATTACTTTCTGATATGCAAGGATGGTTGACCCGGAGTGGGAGTTCCTTTGGGTCCTGACTGTAGTACCTCTTGTCCCATACAAAAGGTCTGGAGGCCTTTAAAAAATTCTAGCCACAACAGGGCTGGAAGATCCATGCCTGGCATCAGGGGCATAGGTAGTGCCACCTCCGAGCCAACCCCCATAGACTCCATAGGACCAGGTGACAACAGGAGGATGTCCCAGCTCTTCATCTCCTTGTGGGGAGTCAGGTGGTTGATCCCTCCCGTGGGGGTCTGCCACCTCCATATTGTGTGTTTATATCTTTATTGTAAGGAAAATTTGTCTTTGCTTTGGTGGAAGGAAAGAGAACACTTAAACAGAGTGCGGTGCCTGGCTGCTCGCCAAACTCCTTCAGAGAGCTATTACATCTCTCTTATATACAGTATTCTTGCTATAGGCTCCATATCCCTCCGTTCCCCCCCTCCATCATGCATTACTCAGACTTCTTGTAATTTGTCATTTACCATGCACCAAAAAAGGGTACTGCTTCCTACTTCTAAGCCAGTATAGCCCCCCTTCTGACCACAAATGTCCCAGCTCTGGTTCTGCATTTCACCTCGGCACCCAGGCAACTGCTTCATGCTCTCTGCTAACTGTTGTCAGGCTGGCACGCACTGGTTCCTCTTTTGTACATGTTCCTTCTGTGCTGTCTGTCAGTGTCTCTGTAAAGAGGCAACTCTCCCTTTAGCTGGGGCTTTGGACACATGAGCATCTTGCCTGATCTTTGGTGTTTGTTGCCAGGCAGATTTATACAATATCCTCTGAGTGAGATCCCCCTGCTGAGATAAACTTTATCTGGCCATCTCCACCTTTGCCGAAGAGCACTTGCCACATTAGCTTAATGAGTGTCTTGGCTGCATGGCCTGCATGTGGCAGGCTGCACAGAGCAGGAGTCATTTCCTGTGTTGATCTCCCAGCACCTTTAAAGCTTGCACCATGCAACCCACTGAGCAAATGGTTTGCCTACAAACAGCTGTACAAACTGCGCGCTTAATTGCTGACTTACAGCACCGTGAAAAACAGCTGTTGCAGCCCTCCAACGCTAGCCCACTCCCATTAACACAGGAGGCCTTGATCCCACTAGTGCCACAAGTGTGACTGACTGCAGTCATGCGGGAATGCTGTTTAAAACTTTTCTAACCCAGCTCGCACTTTAAATGAGCACTGTCCTAATTACAATAAAGTCTCTGATTTGCCACGAAGCCCAGCCAATGGAGGGAGACCCAGAAAAGATTCCAAAGAAAAAGGGAGAGAAAAAGGTATCAGAAGGAGACCACAAGTGCTGAGCTCAATGGCTTCCTTACCCGCATTGGAAGTTGAGCCTCTGCTTCTAAGGAAGTGGGCTAAATGCCTTCACCTCCGGATCCCCTCCAATCCATCCAAATCTGTACTTGGCACTCAACTGAGGGAGGGAGCATTGCTATCACCTCAGGAGTCTGCCCTGGGCTGCCCATCCTATTCTGACAGGACTACAACCACACACAAGCATGCATGTCCACCATCTGCTGGAGATGGAGAATACAAACCTGAACGGATTAGTGACTGCCAGGTAGCGAAGGAGGACCCTCCGCACATCGAGCTTCCGCAGTTCCCTGGATTTCGGATCCGACAAGTCTGTAACCGGGAAGGCAGGCAGATCAATCGATTGATTTAAATGAAACGCCGACACAACTTTTGGCAAAAAGGAAGGAACTGTCCGCAAGGAAACCCCTGAATCAGAGATCCTCAGGAACGGTTCCCTACAGGACAACGCCTGTAACTCCGAAACTCGTCTCGCCGAGGCAGTAGTAGATGGAACTCCTCCGACACTGGCTTCCAACAGGAAAGTAATGCTGATTGCAACGGACGCAGGTGGGCGAAAGCCCAGGGCACCAAAGCCAGCGTTGAGGCCATAGAGCCCAAAACAGTCAGATAATCGCAAACCAGTGGGAGCCGAAGCGACAACAATCGGCACACTTGACTCTGCAGCTTGCAAACCCGCTCCCTGGAAAGAAACACCTTGCCCTGCTTGGTATCGAACCGGGCGCCCAGGTACTCCAAAGATTGGGTGGGGACCAGATGACTCTTGTTGAGATTGACCACCCAGCCCAGGGAGCGCAACAGATGGAGGACCCTGGCTATCGTTTGCCGACATCGACTCTCGGACTTGGCCCGAATCAGCCAATCGTCTAAGTAGGGGTGCCCCAGAAACACCTCCCGTCGGACTTGAGCCGCCACCACTACCATTACCTTCGTGAATGTGCGGGGAGCCGTGGCGAGACCGAAGGGAAGGGCCCTGAATTGATAGTGCCTGCCCAGAATGCAAAACTTGAGGAACCGTTGATAAAACAGTTGAATGCCGATATGGAGGTACGCTTCCGTGAGGTCCAAGGACGCTAGAAACTCGCCCGGGCGGACCGAGGCTATTACGGACCGAATCGTCTCCATTTTGAAACGGGGAATGCAAAGACATCTGTTTACCCCTTTTAGATCCAAGATTGGCCGTGCTGTGCCGTCCTTCTTTGGTACGATGAAATAAATGGAGTAACAGCCCTTGCCTCGTTGGCCGGGAGGTAAGGGAAGTACTGCCCCCAAGCATTCCAGGCGCCGCAGAGTACCCTCCACGGCTTCGTGCTTCCGTGGACACTTGCAGGGGGACACCAGGAACTTGTCTGTGGGTGTTCTTGCAAAATCTAACGCGTAGCCTCCTCTTATCATGCTGAGAACCCACTGGTCCGATGTTATTTTGGCCCATTCCTCGTAAAACAATTCCAGCCGAGCTCCTACGTTTGGGATGAGCGACTGGAGCTGCTGCGAGGTATGGACTGGCAGCCTTTAATTGGGATGGCTTGGACCCCTAACCCCCCGGGGCCCCCCCTTGCCTACCGAACCGTTTCCCCCGAAAGGACTGCGACCAGGAAGAGGACCGAGAGGAACCCGCACGGTAGGAAGGACCAGAGGACCACTGGGGCCGAGATTTCCTGTTCCCCCGGAACCTAGACCTACTAGAAAAAGAGAAACGAGTCCGAAACCTATCTTCAGGCAGCTTAAAAGCCCTGTTTTCCCCGAGGGACAACATCATATCCTCCAACTCCTTGCCGAACAACAACTTGCCCTTGAACGGTAGCGCCCCGAGGTGAGCCTTGGACGACCCATCCGCCGCCCAGTTGCGGAGCCAGAGGAGATGCCGCGCTGAAACCGCCGAAACCATGGATCTGGCTGAAGTGCGAATGAGGTCATATAGGGCATCAGCACTATAAGCTATCGCCGCCTCCAGATGGTCGGCTTGCGTGGCTTCTTCCTGTGATAGGTCAGCATTGGCCTGAAGAACCTGGGCCCAGCACAGGCTCGCCCTCATGGCGAAGTTACTACAGATGGCTGCTCGGACCCCCAAGGCCGATACCTTGAAAATCTTCTTCAGCTGCAGCTCAAGCTTCCTGTCTTGTATGTCCCTGAGGGCCGTAGCCCCTGTGACCGGAATTGTCGACCTCTTCGTCACCGCTGACACTGCCGCATCCACCCTCGGCAACCGGAGAAGCTCCAGGGCATCCTCTGGCAGTGGGTAAAGCTTATCCATGGCCCTGCTGACCTTCAGACCCAGCTCTGGCTTATCCCACTCACGGAACAGGATATCGGACGCCGCAAAGTGGAACGGGAAAGCCACGGCTGGTCCGGTGAGACCCTGGAGCACCGGATCCATGTTTGCGTCAGGCCGCGATACCACCGGAGGTGCTTCCACCCCCAGCTCCTGGAGGATAGCCGGTATAAGAGGGCCCAGCTCGTCCCTTCGAAATAGACGGACCACCTTAGGGTCATCGCCGTCAACGGCCTGCGCTCCTTTACCAGTACCGGGCTGAGAAGAACCGTCCCCCGTAGCATCATCGACCCCCCCACCGGGGGCCCTTCGGCCAAATCTCCCTCGTCCTGCAACGAGGAATCCGAATCCGTGTCCTGCGGCACGCCTCTCAAGGGACACTTCTCCCTAGGGGGCGCGAGGGTTCTTTTGGAAACTGCTCCGGATTTCCTCTTCCGGGATCCGGAGCCTCCTCCTGATCCCTTGGCGCGAGATCTTCCCTTCCCGCGCTTGTGGCTCTTGTACCTCAGGACCTTGCGCAATAAAAGCGCAAAGTCCGAGGAAAAGGAGGAATCCGACTCCCGAGAACTCACTTCCGCTGGCCTCCACCGGTGAGTCAGCCCCCCCCCGGAGGGCCCCCCCCCCCGAGGGTGCCCGTTGCGGGGAAAGCGCAGGAGGCAATCCGCCATCTGCCGCGGCCTCCCGCGAAATTTCCCGGGCTGACGCCAAAATGGCCACCACTCCCGCACTGACAGGGAAAGGATCTGCAGGCCCATCTGCAGCCTTCCCTGCACGCGGCAGTGATCGCGCCGCCCGGGACCGGCCCTCCCGACTGGCCCCGGACGGTCCCTCACCTCCAGCCACACACGCCGAGCACACCCCGTCACGCGAGAGACGAGCGCGGGCCGAGCTGCATGCGCGGCAGGCCGACCCTCACGGCATCCGGCGGGACCACGAGTCAGAAAAAAATAAATTAACTAAAGCAAATATAGACACCTGCGCCGAACAACAGCACCCCCCCCCCCCCTGCGAAGAGAGCCCGCGAAGGAACGGAGAGCCGGCGCAACAACAATAAAGGAAACTTTTTTTTTTTTTTTTTACTGACTTGGTGCTGTCCTCGGTCCTGAGCTCCTGCGGGGGTGAGTGAACCGGGCTCCCCGGTGTCACCCCCTACGCTGCTACTGGAATAGCCGGGTCCTCGACCCTAGCAGCGGCCTCAACCAGGGGGGATGGTCCCCTCAGAACCTTCCGACCCCCCTGGGAGGCAGGACAGCCGGAGGATCTTCCTGCTGCTGTTCTCCAAACAGCCAAATCTAACTTCCTTTTTTTTTTTTTAAACTTACAAGAAAAACCAAAGAAAACCTAAACCTAACTACCAGGCCTAGCCAGAGGCTGTGACTGCACCTACACCATCTACTGGAGACAGAGTAAGACTGAGGGGCTGTGTGAGGCACGTGGCTATATGTAGCCAAGACCGACAGATCTTGCTCTGTCTCCATCTACTGGTGCGGAGTCACAACCCAGGTTGTCCTGGACTGATCCTGGTACGTACAGGGAACAGCTGTTGCAGCCCTCCAACGCTGGCCCACTCCCATTTACACAGGAGGCCTTGATCCCACTAGTGCCACAAGTGTGACTGACTGCAGTCATGCGGGAATGCTGTTTAAAACTTTTCTAACCCAGCTCGCACTTTAAATGAGCACTGTCCTAATTACAATAAAGTCTCTGATTTGCCACGAAGCCCAGCCAATGGAGGGAGACCCAGAAAAGATTCCAAAGAAAAAGGGAGAGAAAAAGGTATCAGAAGGAGACCACAAGTGCTGAGCTCAATGGCTTCCTTACCCACATTGGAAGTTGAGCCTCTGCTTCTAAGGAAGTGGGCTAAATGCCTTCACCTCCGGATCCCCTCCAATCCATCCAAATCTGTACCAGGCACTCAACTGAGGGAGGGAGCATTGCTATCACCTCAAGAGTCTGCCCCGGGCTGCCCATCCTATTCTGACAGGACTACAACCACACCCAAGTATGCATGTCCACCATCTGCTGGAGATGGAGAATACTGGCAGGCTGATGTCAGTGCAGGGCTATATGAAAAGCCAGTGGGATTACTAGGTAAACTGTGCGGCCACCTACTGCTTGCACAGACCCACAGCAATTGGGCTTCCTTCTTCCCTGGCCCCGCTGTACCAGAAGAAAAAAAAAAAGACTCCATACTATCCAGAAGCAGGAGGCAGCCTTCCTTTCCGAAGAGCGGTGAAGTTGTGGCAGTCTAAGCCACGTGGCTGAAGAGAGGAGACTCAGTGGCAAGTCAGGCCATGTGTCTGAAGAGCGGGAGAGCTGCGACAGGCCAGGCCACGTGGCTGAAGAAAGGAGACACAGTGGCAGGTCAGGCCATGCATCTGAAAAGCAGGAGAGCTGCGGCAGGCCGAGCCACATGGCTGAAGAAAGGAGTCGCAGTGGCAGGTTGGGCTTTGAGTCTGAAGAGCAGCGGAGCTGCAGCAGGCCAGACCAAGTGGCTGAAGAGAAAAGTAGCAGTGGCAGATTGGGCCTCATGGTGTAGAAAGTCAGCAGTATAAGGGTTAACAACAGCACAAAGGCTAACAGTCCCTTGAGCCTGGACAGTTCAAAAAGAGCTGTTATTGCTTTAACTTGGGCCCTAATGAAAAACTGGTCACAGATAACCTTGCATACACAGCTTTTTGGGAATCTTGCATATCTAGAGGACAGATATGAACTTGGTTGGCAAAACACCCAGCAACAGCAATGGTAGTTGTATGCATCAGGGATGTGAGTAAGATAGAGGGGACCTTCCAAGGAGTAGATAGAGGGAAAAAGAACAATGATATAGTATTAGAACTGCATAGATTAACAATTTACACATAGCTGCAGTAGAACAAAAAATGTATAAAGACCGAGATTAGGAACTTAGTCTATGGGAAAAGTACTCTGGTTTGGCTATGTGGAGCAGTCTATCAGAAAAGCTTTCCCCAGGAAGAGAATTACTAATCAATTGATTGCCTGTTATTGCTTTTTCATATTATATTCCATCACTGTCTAGAATAAAGAGAATAATTTATAAAAAGAGATTGAACCCAGAGTTTTTCTCTTCCTTCCTTCTGGCATGTGGTTAGCCGGAGTGCTGCGACACTCGGGGAGGAGAAGCACTTTGAAGGTTCAGCTAAAAATAGGCAGCCTCTGTGATACTCCAGCAGGGCAGCTGAACAGTGGCCAAAGAGGAGCAGGTACTGGGCTGCATGGCCAGAGAGGCGCACGGGCCCATCTGAAAGAGGAGCTGCGTCCTCTCCACAATGAAAGAGAGGAGACCTCCCTGTTGGTGTGAGAACTGAAGCTGCTTCTTCTACCTTCATATTCTGGGGAGAGAAAAAAAAGAGAGTGTGTGTGTGAGCATATGAGAGCTCATGTAGCAGTGTGTGTGAGCATGTGAGAGCATGTGGAGGAGAGAGAGAGCATGTGTATATGTGTGTGATCATGAGGGAGAGAGTATGTGTGTGTGTGTATGTGTGTGAAGTGGAGAGACAACATATGTTTGTAATCATGTGGGGGAGCGAGTATATGTTTGCGTGTGTGATCATGTGGGGCCTAGAGAGAGAGCATGTGTGCATGTGATGAAAGACAAACTGTGTGTATGAGAACATGTGAGTAGGAGAGAGCATGTGGGAGAAAGGGTGTTTGTATGAGAGAATGGCACTTGTGGTGGTATCTCAGGACGATGGTCAAGAAATCTCACTGCTGTCTAGTAGAAAGTATTGAGTAGATAGAATCCAATGGTAATGGCAGGTGCCCAGACAGGCAAGGACCACAGAAGAAACTAATAATGCAGCAACGTCAAAAGATTTATATCTGCGGGTCGCATCACAGCAGGTCTGATGCAAAAACCAGGAGTCTGGACTGATCTGGGTATGTACAGGGAATCATGGATTCAATACCACAATGTCACTGTGAGAAACAAACTGTATAATATAGAGGAAGTCTGGGTTTTGTTTCACTTTTATGTTAACATTTCTAGGATGGCTAAAATTCTGGTTTTGCTGCCTGTGTTCTGGCTATGGGATTGGTACAAGCAGGCATCTGATTCATAGTATTGCTTTGCATATTAAAGTGAGACTTGCCCTTACCCAGCCTCAATGTAATGGTTGATGGCAGCATCTAGTTGCTTCTGTTGAACCAGGTAATCTCCCCATGCTTCTTCCAGCTTTACCACCTCTGCTGGGAATGCTACACGGGCAAGTTCCACAGCTAAGAAAAGACAGAATGGGAATGAGCAAAAAAGAAGGAAAGTCTGTCATATAATGTGTTGATGTTATCCCTAACACCCACCAGGGGTTAAACTCTTGGCCACAGCAAGCACTGCATAGGCCTCACCTCCACCTATGCCTCTCTCCTGACAACCACCCACTTACCAACTGGGTTTCCAATTGCCTCTGGGCAAGAACCCTGCTCACAAGCTACTGCCTGAGGGTTTTATGCAGACACTGACTGCATAAACCTGGGGTATCACAGTTCCTAGAAAAATTATCACAGACCATATCCAAATCGCTGGGATTCTAATCAACCACAAACACAATGGTTAAAAAGTCAGAGGTTATTGTTACAAATAGCATTATGAAGTGATCTTGCTGTTTTGTTACACCTGTACAAAAATTTATAAATAAAGGTTACAAAAAAAAAAAGTCAGAACAGTGAACAAAATTGCTTTTACACAAAACTGCATTACAACTGACAAGGAAACAGAAAAGGAATTTCACAATAACACTAACTAATTTAACCAAATCTATTTGCAGAACTAATGGAGAAACTACTTACCTGATAATTTCATTTTCCTTAGTGTAGACAGATGGATTCAGGACCAGTGGGTTATGCTCCCCTGCCAGCAGTTGGATTCAGAGAAGCTGATGTCATAGTATATATACTCCTGCACTGACCCCCAGCCTGCCAGTATTCTCTTCAAAAGCAACTGTGGACAGACTAGCAAAACCTTTGATTAAAAACAGTCAACCATAACTGTAGTCAACCAACAAGAAACACTGAACTCAAGTAAGAACGTAGGTACCCCAATCTAGGTACCTGATGAACACTTACCAGTAATCCCTTGGGACTTGGAGCCCCACAGGAGGACTATTGACACAATCATTCAGCAGCCAAGGGTGGGAAGCTGAGTCCATCTGTCTACACTAAGTAAAATAAAATTATCAGGTAAGTAATTTTTCCATTTCCTAGCATGTAGACAGATGGACTTAGGAACAGTGGGATGTACCAAATCTACTTCCGAACAGGGCGGGAGGCTGCCCACGGTGCAGTCAACACCACATATGCAAAGGCTGCATCCTCCCAGGCCTGCACATCCAGATGATAAAACCTGGAGAAAGTATGTAAGGAGGACCACATCGTAGCTCGTCAAATGTCGACAGGAGACAATAATTTAACCTCCGCCCATGACACTGCCTGAGCCCTAGGGGAATGAGCCCTAACCTGAGAAGGCAACAGCTTTTCAGAATCCACATATGCGACCGTGACCACCTCCTTAATCCAGTGAGCTATTGTAGCTCGTGAACCTGGTTCACCCTGCTTCCTTCCACCATGGAGGACAAACAGGCGATCCGTCTTTCAGAAAGGTTCAGAAACCTCCAGATACCACACAAGTCTCTTAACATTCAAGAAATATAAGAGGAGATACTCCTCCGTGTCCCTGACCTTAGCCATGGATGGCAAGGAAATGGACTGATTCAAATGAAATTCCAAGACTACTTTAGGCAAGAAAGATGGAACAGTATGCAGCTGTAGCGCCCCTAGATTCACTCGAAGGAACGGCTCCTGGCAAGACAAGGCCTGCAGCTTGGAAATTTGATGCGCAGAACATAAGCCACCAGAAACACCGTCTTCAAGGTTGATAACCACAAGGAAAGGCCACACAGTAGTCAAAATGTAGGGCCCACCGGGGGGCGCTGTTCGCAGCGAATGAGGGCGGACGCGTGACGGCTCGGCTCCGTGCTCCCTACCGCCAAACGACCTATTCTTTAGCTGAGTTCGGCTCCAAAACCCGGCGATTTTATTCGTGCAGGCAAGTGTGACCCTCTGAGCCCCGAGGCGCGATGGCAACCAAGCGTAAACCTGCAGACCTGAAGCAGTTCTCTTATGAGAAGCAGGGAGCTGCAGGACAAGATGGCGCCGAGGCTGCGACCCTGGCAGACCGCGAGCAGGGAGAGGAGGCGGAGCAGCGCGACGGTGCAGGATCGGCGACTCAGCATATTGATCCGGCTGAAATCCTCACACGTTCTGAGGCCAGAAACTGGTTTATGGAGCTCCGGGCGGACTTAAAGCAGCACAGAGATGCACTTATGGCCTCCATGGCAGACTTAAAGGAAGACCTGGCTGCCCTGGGGAACAGGGTGGACGAGACAGAAAATAGGCTGGATGGCCATGGTGAGTCCATCAATTCCCTTATATCTCAGCAAACCACTTGTTCCTCTGACCTGCTGACTTTGGAGGACCTTGAAAATCGAAGTCGGCGCAATAATCTGCGCATCAGGGGCGTGCCCGAACTACCAGAGTATGCAGAGGTAGCAGAGACTGCATCGAAAATCTGCAATTTCATTTTGAACCAAGCCTTGGAGGGGGAAGGGCTGGACCCTTCTAGTAGCACTGATATTCAATTTGACAGGGCACATAGAGCGCTGGGGCCTAGGTCCGATCAGAGGCCCCGGGATATCGTGTTGTGCTTCACTAGTTTCCCTCTCAAAGACAAAATCTACAATATTGCCCGGAATCTCAAGGAACTTCAGTGGCAAAATCATCAAATATCCATATTCCAGGACTTGTCACCGGTCACACTGAAGAAGCGATTCGAACTGCGGGACGTCACGGCGCAACTGCGAGAGAAAAATATACGCTACCGTTGGACCTATCCCTTTGGGCTTTCATTTCAGGTACAAGGTGTGGGTTACAGAATCACCTCCTTGTCCGAGGCACCAGGAGTATTTTCTAAAGCTCAGTTGCCGATTCAATTTCCACTACCACTTGCACCACAACCACTACCCAGAAGGGATGAGGCACCGAGGTGGCAAAGGGCTGAGAAAGGAGGGAAGCGTCTTCGGAGGCAGCCTGGCCTGCGTGGAACAGCTACTTCGGATAAAGGCTGACTTTTTCTTGCTATTTCCTTTCACCGGGAAGTACTGTTACCTTTGCAGCCGAGGACTTGAGGCGGTTGCATAATTTGCTAATTTCACATGCAGGGTTGGTCTCCTGTGGGTTTAACAGGGATCCAGCTCTCACTACAATACTGAGGCATGTGATGTTGTTCATCGCGTTTTTGATGCATATAGGTCTGTTCAAGTGTTACTGTTTAAATAATGTCTATGGTTCAGCGAGGCGAGGAGGGTAGCTGCGGGGGGACGGGTCGTCAGTGTGTTCCTTACCACAGACCTCCAGAGGTGGTGTATCCAGTCATGTGGGGCAGGGATACTGTAGGAATAACATGGGGTTACACTGGTTGTTTATGGATTGTTGCTGTGACAGGTGTTAGTTTTATTGTGGGTGCCAGCGGTTGTGGGACTGACCACGGGGACGTAGGTGGCAGGAAGGCTACTGGCGCTGCGGCTAATGGGTCACGGGTGAGGAGAGCTGGGCTGGACTCTGGTAGATGCTTCTCTACTTGTCTGATGATATGGCGACTAAAATTTTATCCCTTAATGTAAAGGGGATTAACACACCACGTAAGCGCAACCTCTTACAGAGGGAATTATCTAGACAGGGGGCGGGAATTGTATACCTGCAGGAAACGCACATCAGGAAGCATCATCAACGGCTGTTGCGTTTTGCGCAGTACCCCACGGCCCACTGGGCGGCCAGTACTAAAAATACTAAGTACGCTGGGGTGGGTATACTTCTAGCCTCCTCTTTTGCTCATGAGGAGTTATTCCATGTTTGTGATCCACAGGGGCGTTATGTGCTGGTTAGGGTACGGGTGGGCACGCAGGTCCTTACTCTGGTTAACGTGTATTTCCCTACTGCTCACAAGACCCAATTCCTTCGGGATCTTCGGGATTTATTGTCAAAGCATGTGGAGGGTGAACTTATCCTGGGGGGAGATTTTAATTTTGTGCAGACTCCACGACTAGACTCAAGCTCTGGGAAGGTGGCTGACCCCCAAACACGACGACAGTGGCGGGATATTATGGAGGATTGGAGCCTTGTGGACGCCTGGAGGGACCGTTATCCAACGTCACGGGCCTATACCTTTTACTCACACGTACACGGCACATACACCAGAATAGATTGCTTTTTTCTGGCCAGGTCTTTGCTGAACTCGATTGTCCAAACTGATATTGATAATATTACCTGGTCAGACCATGCACCAGTCTGGCTGGTGTGTCATTTCAGGGACCTGCAAAGGGGGTTCAGACCCTGGCGCCTCAATGATTGTTTACTCAAGGACACCTCCTTCACAGATCAATTGGCACGCACACTGACAGAATATTTTCAGACTAACCAGACGGAAGGCATGTCTCCATTGGTTATATGGGAGTGTTCCAAGACGGTGATCAGGGGTGAGTGTATTGCACGAACTGCATTTTGTAACCGGGAAAGGGAGAGTCAACGGCGAACCTGGTTGCAGGACTTGACTGAATTGACTCAGGCCCATAGTCGCACCCACTCTGCCGCTCTTTATCGGCAAATTTTACTCCTTAAAGATAAATTACGAGCTTTGGAGGACACGGCAGTCAGCCACCAATTGATGCTTTTAAAACAGCAATTTTATGAAGGGGGAAACAAGGCAGGAAAGTACTTGGCCAGGCAATTGAAAGCAGCCCAATCTAGAACGCTCATATCTAAAATACAGAATGCCCCTGGCACTCTGATCACCGTCTCGGAGGATATTAGGAAGGCCTTTACTGAATTTTATTCTACTTTATATACTCGGGACACTCACATTCAGGAGGCGGAAATAGAGCAGTATTTGGACACGGTTCAACTGCCAGTTCTTAGTGAGCGCTGGCAACATGTGCTAGATAAACCCATCGAAGAAGGGGAAGTTTTGGCGGCCATTAAGCTCCTTAAGCCTGGCAAAGCGCCAGGCTTGGATGGATTCACTGGAGTCTATTACCGTAAATTTGCCACCCAAATTGCAGACCCACTATCGAAAGCCTTTAACTCCCTACTAGAGGGAAAGACATTCACCTCCGAATCCAACACAGCGGGGATCTCTGTTCTGGCTAAACCTGGGAGGGACTCCACTAAATGTAGCTCATATCGCCCTATTTCATTAATCAACATTGACCTCAAAATCCTGGCTAGGGTATTAGCGGCCCGGCTCAACGGTGTTCTCCCTGACCTGATTCATAATGATCAGGTGGGTTTTGTTCCCGGGCGTTTAGCAGCTGACAATGTGAGGAGGATTGTTAACATAGTCGATGTGGTCCAGCAACAGCGAATCCCAGCAGTGCTTTTGGCGCTTGACGCCGAAAAAGCGTTTGATCTGGTCCATTGGGAATTTTTGTTTAAGGTCCTGGGCAAAATGGGATTTGGGGATGCTTTTACGAGCTGGATACAGAAGCTCTATGAGCGTCCCAAGGCTAGGGTGAAGGTTAATGGGGGATATGGCCCCCCTTTTGACATACAGCGCGGAACCAGACAGGGGTGCCCCTTGTCTCCCCTGCTTTTTGCCTTGTTCCTGGAGCCTTTTGCCATTAGGGTTCGTGAGGCTGGGTCCATTAAAGGGATCTGGGGTGGCATGGTTCATTCAAAAATCTCGCTTTTTGCGGACGACGTTATGCTGACCTTGTCTGATCCTGAAGCGTCCTTACAGGGGGTAATGGCTGAATTACAAGGCTTTTCGGCGGTCTCCGGGATGCGTATTAATTACGATAAATCAGAAATACTTAACCTGACTCTCCCGCCTTCAATAGCCCTGGACCTGAAGGCCAAATTTCCCTTTTTATGGGCTCCCTCCTATTTGAAATACTTGGGGGTGAAAATTGGACCCCACGTTAACCAATTGTTTACCCTGAATTATAACCCCTTGGTGACTAATATAAAGGAGAACCTAAGGCGCTGGGATAGACAAGTGTTCTCGTGGATGGGGCGTATAGCTATTGTTAAAATGAACGTTCTTCCCCGTTTTTTGTACTTCTTCACCACTATACCCATTAGTCTCCCTGTTATATTGCTCAAGCAATGGCAGCAACTATTGTGTGGCTTTATTTGGCGAAGACGACCTCCCAGGGTTGCAAGGTCTATTCTATACCTGCCTAAAAATAGGGGGGGCCTACATTTGCCTAATCTCTTGTGGTACTACTATGCTGCTCAGTTGCGGGCCCTGGTGGCCCTTCACGGAACTAGGGATGTCCCGCAGTGGGTGCGGTTTGAACAGGGGATGTTGGGGTCTTTCCCTATCACGGCGCTGCCCTGGCAACCTAGCGCCACGTGGGGCGAGATCGGTTATTACCCCTTCGCTCTGCGCACTACGATGCGGATATGGCATCGATGGCAAAAGGAACTAGTGGGTCCTGAAACGTACTCTATGTTAACTCATTTATTTACAAACACTGCGGTGCCCCACCTTGAATGCCCGCTAGGCCTCAAGGAGTGGCAAGAGTCAGGGATCTTATGTCTGGGACAGATGCTACAGCAAAGCAAACTATTATCTAGAACGCAACTTAGTGCTCTACATCCCGGTAGCACATTGGATTTTTTACTATATGCTAGAATATCTTCCTTCATGCAAACAGGGATACGACGAAGCACTGTAAGGACTAAAAACACTCTTTTTGAGACACTCTGTCAACATGCTTCGACCATGAAGGGAATCATATCTAAAATATATGCATTGTTCAACACCAAAGTGTTGACGGCCCATAAATATAGAGCGCTCTGGGATTTAGAGTTCCCGGGTTCCCTAGACGATCATGATTGGGATATCATTTATTCTCGTGCTGGCAAATGTTCCATCTCAGCTGGGCTACAAGAGAATTGTTATAAAATGTTGTTTAGGTGGCATTACACACCGCTAGCCTTACACAGATTTTACCCCCACCTTTCTGATGGCTGTTGGCGGAACTGTGGAGCTCAGGGCACATACCTGCATATATGGTGGTCTTGTCCCCAAATTCAGGGTTATTGGCAGGAGGTGATTCAGTGGCTATCTCAGTTGTTACGTGTCCCTTGTGTGGCTCGTCCTTGGCATATTTTACTGGGTGCGCCTATGAATGAACATACCACTCCACACCAAAAGTTGATTTTGCAAATTTTTATTGCAGCGCGTACAGAGTTGGCTATTCTTTGGAAACAGATCACGGCCCCATCGCTTGCTGCGGTACAACATCGTCTGTTTTCTCTATACCAATTGAGCAGACTTACTGCCGTACATCAGAATCGTCTAACCTCTTTCAAAGCTGTCTGGGGTCCATACCAAACATGGCTAGCTGGTCACACTTCCATCTAAAGTTTCTTTGTTTTAGTGGCGTCATACCAATGCCTATGATTCTAGTCTTAGCGTTAGTTTTTCCCATATTACAATCCTGTCCATTTGAATATCCTGTACCAGTGTGGGGAGGGGAGGGGGGGTGGGGATTGGGAGGTTCTTCTGGGTTCTAGGTTACCATGATTCTTTGTTCTTTACTTTTGCTTTTGCAGTCTGGTTTGCGAATGCAGTATGCTATTCAATAAGCTGCTTTTGATATCGTTAACTACTGTATCCTATTGGTACGGCTCTTCTGATCATACCTGTTGTTCATTTTGTTATCTCTTATCTTATGTTTCATGAAAGCCTGTTCTTTGCCTGTTTTAAGCATATTGCTGTTTTTCTTTGTGTGACCTGATTATACAATAAAAAGATTATATACAAAAAAATGTAGGGCCCACCAAAAAGTCCAGCACCAAATTAAGACTCTACAAGGGAACTGGTAACCTCAAGGGAGGCTGAAGATGCTTCACTCCCTTAAAAAAACGGGCCACATCAGGATGAGACGATAAGGAAACACCATTCACCGGGCCTCTGAAACAGGCAAGAGCTGCAATCTGTACCTTCAAGGAATTAAGGGCCAATCCTTTATTCAACCCATCCTGCAAAAAGTTCAGCATGAATGGAATCTTAACTGAATGAGGAAGAATACCTCGCTCTTCGCACAAGGTCTCAAACACTCTCCAAACCCACACATAGGCTAAGGAAGTGGAGAACTTACAAGCGTGGAGTAAATTGGCAATCATCGCCACCTTACTCCACGCCCTTGAGAGGGTTTGGCTCTTGAGAGGGCTCAATAGGTGAGCCCTCTCAAGGGCCAAACCATAAGACAGAACAGAGTTGGATCCTCGTGAAGAACCTATCCCTGCTGCTACAGATCAATGTGTGGTGGAAGATGAAGGGGGGTCTCCACCAGGAGTCTCCACAAATCTGCATACCATAGACGCCTGGGCCAGTCCAGTGCCACCAGGAGTACCAGCCCCCTGTGGCCTTCGATCTTGCGAATTATCCTGCCCAACAAGGGCCACGGAAGAAAGGCATAAAGCAACTTGTTTTCCGTCCAGACTTGTATGATAGCATCTATGCCCAACTGTTGGGTCGGCTCCAGCCGGCTCTTCGCAAAGTTGACTACCCAACCTAATGCCTGCAATTGCTGTACCACCAGCCGAACCGCCCGCGTGCACAATGCTTCCGACTTTGCCCGGATGAGCCAATCGTCGAGATAAGGATGGACCAGAATTCCTTGACGGCGCAGGAAAGCTGCTACGACCACGAGAACCTTGATGAACACCCTCGGAGCAGTCGCTAAGCCGAACGGTAGGGCACAAAACTGGTAATGGTTCCCTAACACCATGAATCTCAGGTACCTCTGATGATGCTCCCTGATTCCTATGTGAAGGTACACCTCGGTCAGGTCCAAAGAAGCCAAAAATTCTCCCTTGTGGATGGCCGCAATAACAGACCGTAGCGTCTCCATGCGAAAGCGAGGAACGCGCAACGCCTTGTTTACGACCTTTAAATCCAAGATCGGCCTGAACGTGCCCTCCTTCTTTGGAACCACGAAGTATATGGAGTACCGGCCAGTCTTGCGCTCGGCCGGTGGGACCGGCAATACCGCCTCCAGAGACCGCAATCGGTCCAAAGTTTGGGCGATAACCTGCTGCTTTTCCAGAGGACCGTAAGGCGACATCATAAAAAGATCCCGGAGGGGACGAGCAAAATCCAACTCGTAACCGTGGTGGATGACATCGAGAACCCATTGATCTGAAGTTATCTTGACCCATTCCTCCCAAAACTGGGACAACTGACCCCCGATGCATGGAAGAGAGGAATGGGCCTGCGCGCCTTCATTGCGAAGTCTTGTCGGGAACAAATCCTTGCGAGGGTCCGGAAAGTTGCGGCCGCCTGCCGCGAAAGGAAGAAGTCCAGGATTGGGACCGTGCCGCTGGCTGTCTTTGGGAAAAGGAACCGCCTCTCCCCATGTGGAACCATCGCTGACCCCGAAAACGAGCCCTGGAATTCCCAAAGGGCCGAGTCTGACGGGGCTTATCCTCGGGCAACTTATACACCTTATTATCTCCTAGGTCCTTAATGAGCTGATCCAGCTCATCCCCAAACAACACCTTACCTTTGAAGGGGAAAGAACCTAAACGTGCCTTAGAGGATGCATCTGCTGACCAACGACGGAGCCACAGCAGCCGCCTGGCTGAAACCGCAGACGACATGATTCGCGCCGAGGTCCGCAGCAGGTCATACAAAGCGTCCGCTGTATAGGTGACCGTAGCCTCCACGCAGTTGGCCTGCTCCGCCTCGCCAGGAGGAAGATCCTGCGTTGTAAGCAATTGCTGGACCCAGCGCAAATTTGCCCTCTGCACGAGGCTGCTACAAGCCGCCGCCCGGACCCCTAATGCCGCAACCTCAAAGATGCGTTTCAATAAGACCTCCAACTTCCGATCTTGGAGATCCTTCAACGCAATCCCCCCCGAGACAGGGATGGTAGTGTGCTTCACCACGGCCGTGACCGCTGAATCTACTGAAGGGTTCTTGAGGAGATCCAAGGTTTCCGCCGGTAGGGGATACAGCTTATCCATAGCCCTGCTTACCCGCAAAGAAGCTTCTGGGAGGTCCCATTCCTTAGACACAATCTGAAAAACTTTATGATGGAATGGAAAAGTTTGCAGGGAGGCCCGCAGGCCCGCCATAGCCACATCCCCCGTGGACGTGTCAGCTTTCTGATGTGGGGCCGCGATTTCCAATTCCTTTAAAACATGAAGGATTAAAAAGCTTAACTCCTCTTTACCAAATAATCTGAGCACCTGGGGGTCATCTCCTTCCACAGCCCCCTGCCCGGCAGTGCCATCCAACCCGGGCGCCCCCGGGGAGTCCGGAGCGAGGTCCGGCACCTCCGGACCACCAGCACCCCCCTGCGAACGAGGGCCGTGAGCCCCAGCCTTCCCCATATTTACACTTGCCCTGGGGATTTTTGGTGGAGGGGGACCATCCACCTCCACACCAGCTTCAGCCTCTAAAAAAGCTTTGTGCATTAAAAGCACAAACCGTGAAGAAAAAGGAGTCACTGACCTTTTCAGGCTGTCTGCCGCGGGCCGGGAGGGGGGAGGGGGCCGATGCGCCTCCGAATCGGGCGTGCTCTGTGGGGATAAGGCAGGCAGTGAAGGAGGAGGGGAGAATTCCTCCTCCGACGCCGATTCCCCTGCCTGCCGCGTGGTCAAGATGGCCGCCGCCCCCCTGACGATGGGATGCGGGGCCGAAGCTCGGGGAACCTGAACCCTCTTCTGTCATGCTGAGCCGGGGAGAGAGGATCCGCTGTGGGCAGCGCTCGGCTCCCGAGAGGGTCCCTCGCCCCCGGGAAGACATCGGGAGCAGAGACCCTCTCGGGAGAGTTGCGCCCCCGCCCCCCCACAGGCCGTGCAGGCCGAAGAACGTGGCATGCCGATGTGGGAAGACAAACTGCCACAAAAAAGCGCGCCAAAAATGTAAGTACTGCACCGCTAGTCACAGGAACGCACCGGGTGAGCTAGCCACCCCCTCTGTAGTCCCGGGACCGATTAATGGCAGGCCGGGGCTGAAATGAAAAGGCTCACTGCCTGCCACCAACAGGACTTAAGCGGCCGCTGTTTCCGTTGTGTGGTTTTTTTTTTTTTTTTTAATGAATAAACAAAGCTTACAAGCCCCCTTCAGAGGAACCTCTGGAACATATTACATGTGGGGGGAGGGTGACCGGCCCACCGGTAATCTCTCCCCCTGTCCCCTGGGACTATCCTAGCTCCGGGTAAATAGTGAGAGGGCAGTGCCCTACAAGCCTGCCCTGAAGTTTGTCACCTCGCTGCGCAAAAAACACCAATAGACAAGACCAACCTCCGTTAATTCAAAAATATTTCCTTTTTTTTTTTTAAACTAGACAAAGGAAGGAAGGAAGAAACGAATTAATCTAGTCAGGGTTAATTGAGATAAACAAAACCTGGATAAGCAATGTGGAAAACCGAGAGATCAGGACCGCAGGTTATGCCTCTCAATCTGCTAGAGTCAGAGAAAATACTGAGGGATCGCAGGTGGCACACCAGTATATCTGGGGGGTGCTTTTCAGCTTTTCTCTGACTCCATCTGCTGAAGGGGAGGCATAACCCAGCAGTCTGGACTGATCCTGGTACGTACAGGGAAAGGTGTTTTCCATATTCTTTCTTGAAGCTCTGGGTACTAGAACTGGTACTACTTGTCTAGATGACTGAATGTATTTGAACAATTCAAATACATCATCACTAGGCTCTGCTTCGTTTGGAAATTGAATGAATTTTCTGGCCACCTTTTGAACAAAGGCAAGGTATATCATGTCTTCCGGAGAAGATGTATTCATAGGTTGCTGAGGGGATGGATCTGATGGAGATCTGGGGATTCCTCATCATTTGAACTTAATGATATAGAGGCATAAGATGATCCTGAGCCTGCCTATGAATCAGATGATAAAAGATTCTTCTGGGATTGTCCTACCCCCAGAAAAAGGTTTATCATGAGACTGAATGTGCATCAGAGTCAGAATCTTTTCATTTCTACGTTGATAAGGCAGTAAAATGGATTAATGGTCCAGTTTGGAAGCTATAGTGTTCAAAATTGGTGACATTTGCTCCGATGATGCAGGAAAAGGCAAACCTTGTGTATCTTTAAAATACTTCTTCAACTCAAGTCACATTTTTCCACAATAGAATGATGACCTGATCCTATTAGACTGCTGTGGAAGAGCTGTCTAAATCTGGAACCAGAACTGGCACTGGCAAAGGAATTTTTCATTTTGAGGTGTAGTTTCTACAAGACCAGTAATCAAAGGCATTTAGCCAGATAGCTTGAGAGTTATCCAGTTAAATGCTGACTTTTCAATATCACCGGTACCTAATACCTTCATTAGTGAGGGATAGCCTCAACTGAGGAGTTCTATTATCATAATCACATACAGTACAGCAGGAGATAGTCAGCATAGCTATGTACAGACAGATATAGACTCTCTTTGAAAGAGTATTCTCTGCTATGTAAATAGGAAAATTAGTTTCTTACCTGATAATTTTCGTTCCTGTAGTACCAAGGATCAGTCCAGGACACCTGGGTTGTGACTCCGCACCAGTAGATGGAGACAGACTAAAACTTGTGGGCGGAGCCATATATGCCCCTGTGCCAGTCACAGCCCCTCAGTCATACGTAATGTCAAAGTAGAAACACAACCAGAGAACTAAACTCGCTATAAACCGCTTAAAAACCGGGGAAAGAAAAAACACCCCTCCTGGAAACGGACTCTCCAACCGAGAGAGCTAAACAAGCGGAACAGAATAATTCAGAACAAAGAGCGGACTCTCCATTACTTCAGCGCAGCACTGCGGGCGGGATCCTGGACTGATCCTTGGTACTACAGGAACGAAAATTATCAGGTAAGAAACTAATTTTCCTTTCCCTGTACGTACCAGGATCAGTCCAGGACACCTGGGATGTACCAGAGCAAACCTACCAAGGGTGGGAAGCAGAGAGTCCCGCTCGGAGTACCCTCTCTCCAAACCCCCGGAACCGGTAGCCCGGACATCCAACCGGTAATGCCTGATAAAGGTATGCAACGTCTGCCAGGTAGCCGCCCTGCAAATTTCCTGAGGCGACACCTGCGAAGCTTCCGCCCAGGACGCCGATTGAGAACGAGTCGAGAACGAGTCGAGTGAGCCTTCAGGCCCACGGGAAGTGGTTTTCCCCGCATTAAGTAAGCCGAACCAATGGCCTCCTTGAGCCAACGGGCGATCGTTGTGCGTGACGCTGCTGCCCCTGTCTTTGGACCAGAGAACAGGACAAACAGATGATCTGTGACCCGAAAAGGATTAGTAACCTCCAGATAGGGAAGGAGGGATCTCCGCACGTCAAGCTTCCGTAATTCCCTTTCTTCTGGAACGGAGGACTCCCTTCCCACAAAAGCTGGCAACTCCACCGATTGATTCACGTGAAAAGACGACACAACTTTCGGAAGAAAGGAGGGAACCGTCCGCAAAGAAACTCCGGAATCCGAAATACGCAAGAAAGGTTCTCTACAGGACAGGGCCTGTAACTCGGAAACACGCCGTGCCGAGGCAATCGCCACCAAGAACGCCGTTTTTAAAGTGAGATCCTTAAGAGTTGCGCGTTTCAAGGGCTCAAACGGCGCCGTGCAGAGAGCGGAGAGAACCCAATTGAGGTTCCAAGCCGGACAAGGGAGACGCAATGGAGGACGAAGGTGCTTAGCACCCCGAAGGAAACGAGAAATGTCCGGATGAAGTGCCAGGGACGTACCACGGACCTTACCTCGCAAACAACCAAGCGCCGCCACTTGGACCCGTAGCGAACTGCCCGCCAGACCCTTGGCCAAACCTGCCTGGAGGAACGCCAGAATGTCGGAGACGGAAGCCGAAGTGGGGTCCACCCCACGCTGCACGCACCATTCCTCAAAGACCACCCAGACACGGACATACGCCAGAGACGTTGACTGCTTCCTGGAACGCAGCAGCATGGCTACCACCGCATCTGAGTAACCTTTCCACTTCAGCCGACTCCTCAAGCCATGCCGCGAGATAGAAGTGATCCGTATCCTCCAAACAGACGGGGCCCTGATGGAGCAGGCCCGCCATTCCTTGGAGCCGAAAGGGCGCTGATACCGCCAGCTGGGCGAGGTCTGCGAACCACGGCCGGCGCGGCCACTCCGGTGCCACCAAGATCACCTTGGCTGGGTGCAATTCTATGTGCCGTAGAATCTTGCCGAACATCGGCCACGGGGGAAACACGTAGAGCAGCACATTCGTCGGCCAGGGAAGCACCAACACATCGACGCCTTCTGCCCCCCGTCCTCGAAGTCGACTGAAAAATCGCGGGGCCTTCGCGTCGTGCCACGTGGCCATGAGATCCATGTGGGGCACCCCCCCACGTTTTGCAAATGAGCAGAAATGCTTCGGCCACAACTCCCACTCTCCGGAATCCAGGCGATGACGGCCGAGAAAAAATCCGCCTGCACGTTGTCAACTCCCGCAATGTGAGACGCTGCTATGTTGCTGAGATGTAGCTCCGACCAGGCCATCAAGCACTGAGCTTCCTCCGCCACCTGGGGGCTCCTTGTCCCGCCCTGGCGGTTGATGTATGCCACAGTGGTCACAGTGTCCGACAACACTCGAACTGCCTTCCCCCGCAGCAACGGCAGGAAGGCTTGCAGGCAGGGCCAGACGGACCGCTCCGGTCTCTAGGCGATGGCCAGACCCCTGGGCTGGCGACACGGACCATAGGCCTTGGACTGCGCTCCCCACGCAGACCGCTCCCCAACCGGAAAGGCTGGCATCCGTGGTCACCACTGTCCAGTTGGGCACCCGAAAGGAGACCCCAGACGACAGATGCTTGGGATCCAGCCACCAGAGCAGGCTGGACCTCGCGTGTTCCGTGAGCGGAAGCGGTAGATTGAGTTCCTCCGAGACCGGCTTCCAGCAGGATAGAAAGTAGGACTGTAATGGTCGCAGATGAGCGAATGCCCAGGGAATCAGCGCCAGCGTTGAAGCCATAGGCCCTAGGACCATAAAGTAATCGCAGACCCGCGGTTGGCGGAGAGACAATAGGCGTCGTACTTGAGCTTGCAGTTTGCACACCCGTTCGTGCGACAGGAACACCTTGCCCAGCTTTGTGTCGAAAAGAGCTCCCAGATATTCCAAGGTCTGCGCGGGGTGTCAGATGACTCTTGCTGCAGTTGATCACCCATCCTATGGACTGCAGAAGGTGGAGGACCCTGGCTACCGCCATCCGACCCGAGCCTCGGACGTCGCCCGAATCAACCAATCGTCCAGGTAAGAATGGACCAAGAGACCTTCTCGGCGCAGCTACGCCGCCACCACTACCATCAGCTTCGTGCATGTACGTGGGGCCGTCGCGAGCCCGAAGGGGAGCGCTCGGAACTGGTACTGCCGCCCTAGTATGCAGAACCTGAGGACGCGTTGGAATGACGGATGAATGCCGATGTGAAGATATGCCTCCGTGAGATCCAGGGAGGCCAGGAACTTGGAGGCCAGGAACTCGCCGGGCCTTACCGCAGCGATGACTGAACGAATCGTCTCCATTTTGAAGTGAGGAATGCAAAGGCATCGACTTATCCCTTTGAGATCCAGAATCAGTGTGGACGTGCCGTCTTTCTTCGGGACGATGAAGTAGATGGAGTAACGGCCCTTGCCGTGTCGGCTGACCGTGATTGGGGAAAAAAAACCTCCCAAGCCGTCTAAGCGTCGGATGGTGTCGAGCACAGCAGCAGTCTTCTCGGGGCCTTGCAGGGCGAGATAAGGAACTTGTCCGCTGAAGTACGAGCACAATCTAACGCGTAGCCGTGTCCTATCACGTTGAGGACCGACTGGTCTGACGTTATGCCGGCCCAGTCCTCGAAAAATGACGACAACAGCGCCCTGACGTTAGGAACGGCGTGTTGAGGCTGCAGCAAGAGATGGACCGACCACATTTCGCTGTGAAGCCTAGGCCCCTGTGATCGCCAGGGCTCCCCTCAGTGGCCAGAAGCTGATGGGCTCATCCCAAGCCAGCCCGAAGTGCAAAATCACTCCAGACTGCGGCCCAAGCCCCGGGCGGAAGCCCCGCAGGCCTTCTTCAATTGCACCTCCAAATGTCAATCCTAGAGATCCCATAAGTCCGCGGTATCCCGCATCGGGATGGGAGTGCGCTTCGGGACTGCTGACGTGGAAGAGTCCACCTTAGGGACCCGCAACACCTCCAAGGCCTCCTCGTGCAGAGGGTGAAACTTGTCCATTGCCGGGGGAACCTTCAGCCCCAAGTCCAGGATGTCCCTGTCCCAATGCCGCAGGTCCATAGTCAAGAGCGGGACCGGGAAGGTGGTAGAGGGCCACGCAGACCTGACCCACCCTGAATCCACGGAGCCTCCTCTAGCCTCCCCCGGAGGCGCGAGATCCCTAACTTTTCTTAGAATGACGGGGAGGAGAACAGCTGGACAACCCTGGGAACTGGTAACTGCCCCTTCGGACGTCCGGTGCTAATGCCTGGCTCTGGGCGAAGGGTGCCTGTCACTCTCTGCCCCCCTCGGGGGCGGGGACGAGTTCTCCGAGCCCTCCTGAGCCGAGGACGAGACCGAGGACTCCCAAACGTCCCGAGGTGGAATGGTCCTCAAAACCTTTTAACTCGCGGCCCTCCGGCCGGGGCCCACCGATTGCCGTTCCTGAGGCCTAGAAAACGGCGCTATGAGACCCCCAGCCGTTAAACCGCTGAACGTTTGCGCGCCCTATGGGCCCCAAAGGCCCCGCGCATGCCCAACGACTCCTGCCCCCTTTCCCGAGGGACCCGCGGGAACTGAGGGACGCAGAGGGAACCGTTGAGGAGAAGTGGAGGCGACGATTTCTGCCCCCCCTCCCGAAGGTTCCCGCCGCTATCGGGACCGCTGCCGACCAGGGCAGCAAAACGACTGCCCCTGCCGCGATCGGGACGCTGCCGCCGCGATTGGGACCGCTGTAGACCGTGGCGGCAAAATGGCTGCCCGAGCCGCGATTGGGACCGCTGCCGACTGCAGCGGCAAAATGGCTACCCTTACCGCCTCAGGGTCCCTGCGTGTCGCGATCGGGACCGCTGCCAACTGCAGCAGCAACAAATGCCGGTCAAGCCGTCCCAGTTCCACAGCACCAGGCGAATGACCCGCCGAGCCGACCGCCGAAGGAGGGACCACCCGCCGCTCAGGCGCCCGCCGTGTCCCGCGCCATTTCGCGGCCGCCGAAGGGGGCCCCCCGCTTCTCAGGCGCCAGCCGCGGCCAAAATGGCCGCCACTGCCGCACGGAGCGGGAAGAGCTCTTGAGGCCTTTCTTTCGCGCCCCCTCCCCCGCGCGGCGGCGATCGCGCGGGTTACGAACGAGCCCCCCCCCCCCGAGGCGCCACGGACGATCCCTCACCGTCTGGGAAGCAGCGCGCGCGCCGAACCGCCGGCCCGGCAACCGAGCCACAAGTCAAGCCGGCGAAAGAAAAGGCGCGAAACGGGGACCAAGGACCGCCGTAGGGAAGAGACACCTCCAATAAAATGCAGCGAACGGCCGACCCCCCCCCCCACCAGCAGCGCCCCCACCGGAGAGCGGCGACGCTACGAGAGAGAGAGAGAGAGCCGGCACAAAAAAACAAACCCCTTTTTTTTTTTTTTTTTTTTTTTTACAACAAACAAACCTGTCGCTGTCCACAGTCCTGGAGCCCTAATCCAACAGGGGGAGTGAACCGGGCTCCCCGGTGTCACCCCTGACGCTGCTACTAAGAAAGCCGGGTCCTCGACCCTAGCAGCGGCCTCAACCAGGGGGGGTAGTCCCCTCAGGACCTCACAACCCCCTTGGGAGGCAGGGCGGACGGAACGACAGTGACAATTTGGTAAACAGAAAAATTCAAAATTCAAAATTAAAGCACCCTAGCGAAACTGGCCTAAAACCCAAGAAAAAAGAACCGACCCTGACGGAGTACCAAAACCAGGGCAGGAAGGAGCTGTGACCGCACCTGCACCATCTACTGGAGACAGAGTAAGACTGAGGGGCTGTGACTGGCACAGGGGCATATATGGCTCCGCCCACAAGTTTTAGTCTGTCTCCATCTACTGGTGCGGAGTCACAACCCAGGTGTCCTGGACTGATCCTGGTACATACAGGGAAAGACCTTTTTGTGCAATTGAGAGCCTGCGACATTTGCTGCTGTTACCTTTTTGGAAGGCACTGCCCTTGCAGTAACAATCCAGGGCCCTCTGGGAATTCCGGACCTTCTCAAACAGATCTCCAGCCTACCACAGAACACAAAGGAAGAAACATGAATATAAAGAAACCTTGTAATGAAACAGAAAATAGAATGAATACATGTACAGTAAGAAGTACACACAGGAATAGAAAAGCAGACAGCAAGAATGTATGAAAGGAAACAGAATACATAGGAATAAGCATGAGTCACATAGGGAATATGGGATGGAAGGGTATGTATTGAAGCAGTGAAAGTACAAAATATATAAGAGAATCTCACTAGGTAAATATAAACTAGATATGCATGAACAATGGGCGTACAAGGGAGTAGAAATTACTTCGTGTAACTTTAATATGACCACTGAACAGTCGCCTCTCTTTTTTTTTTTTTTTAAATCATAAACACAAATGAGGACTGGGGACTTCAAGACTCCTGTAATAGATCCTGAAACTTTGCTCCTGCAAGAGCATATTCCAGGCTGTTAGCAGTATTTTCTAGTGTCATGACAGACCCTGATAATCCACCTTTCCAACATAACTGCACCCTATGGCAGGCAAGCAGAGTAGTGTGAACAGAACTGTCAGGAACAGTTTACGCTCTATGAAGAAGAAATATTTAAGTTAACCCTGGATGAGTCAACATGATCTATAGGTAAAGGAGAAGAAAAGACCAGAAAGAGAAACAAGAAGACACCAAAGAAAAGAATGGGAAAGAAAGAACAAGACAAATTAAATAAGAAAATACATACCTCAATGGAAAAAAATCATTAAATAACTCATCAAAAAAATGAAGTCACTTAACTGTAATAGGAGTTCTCTGAGGATAGCAGTTCACCAGTCACACAACCTAATGCTGTGAAACTGGACAGCCTCTTCCAGAGCTTTCCAGGAAGTTCTTCAGCTCCACTGGCCCATACACAACAGTTTCTGTGCAGCTGCTTGTCCACAGTATGTTTCAATCCTGTCATTAAGCTAATGAGCTCAACTCCAGAAGAGGAAGAGGGTGGATTTGTTTGACTGGTGAACTGCTGTCTTTATAGAGCACCTTTGGCAGATAAGTAACTTTTCTCAGAGGATAAGCAGTTCACCCATCAGACAACTGGGACTTCCTAGCTAAGGGTTATCCTCAAAATAAAAAGGGGAGGACACCACACAGGGCAGGTCAACTATTTTTGGCACATTAGAGCTCTATTTTTTTTTTCAACAGAACAACAAAGAGGACAGCCTAAAATAATAAAAATGGATCACAGGATGCTGTGTTTGGAATTGAAGCTTCAAACAGATTCTTTACAATAGATTGCCCAAACATGGTGTCATCTTAGGGATCAGCAGAGACTGGCTCTGAAGAGAAGTACTCACTATGCAACACCAAGTTTGAGCAGTTTGTTGAGCCCCCACTAATCTTTGGAGTCATTTTCATTAAAAACAGGAGTTGATATCAAAGCTGCACTGAACCATGTGTCAACTAACTTTCAGTGCTAAGGGTATATTCTTGGAGCACAGGTGTGGGGCATCAATGAACAGAAGCAGTTTCCCCCTCTGTTTTGGCTTCCTTAACAATGGGATGATGTTCCAAGGACTGCTGGGCAGAGATGGAGTCCACCTGTTGAAGAAGGGGTACAGCATCCTTCAAAAAAGACTGGCAAACCTAACGAGGAGGATGGTTTTATACTAGGATTGTAGGGATAATTTAGACCAACATTTTCAGAGTATATCTTAAAGAAGCTTATTCTCTCTGAACCAAGACAAATGGAAGACAGACAGCAATGAATTATGGACATTCCTCTATTTGTGCTGAGTCTGAGAAATACAGGCCTTACAGAAGGAATGCGTAGGTTGTAAAATCAATTCTGGCATGGGCGTCAGTTTGTCTAATGTTAGTTCTGCTGAAATAAAGGGCTTTGATACTGATTGGAGGACTCTTATCTTTAATGATATTTTGAGACTATGCAGGTCTCTATGATAACATGAACTCTTCATTTTTATTAAAAAAAAAAAAAAGTGTGAAACTCCCAGAGAGCTATGTATGCATTATGCAGATGAACTGCTATAAAATAAGTAAAAGCACAGTTGCTTACCTGTAACAGGTGTTCTCCTAGGACAGCAGGATGCTAGCCCTCACATGTGGGTGACATCATCTAATGGAGCCCGGCACAGAAAACTTTTGTCAAAGTTTCTAGAAGCTTTGACCAGTACACTGAGCATGCCAGCATGCCGCTATCCACGCGTCCATGCGAGGTACCCCTTCAGTCTTGTAACAAAGATAAAAGATACAAGCGAAAATATAAAACAACAAACCGTAAGGAGAACCCAACTCCGTGGGGAGGCAGGTGGGATTCCTGAGGACAAACATCCTGTTCTCCTAGGAGAATACCTGTTACAGGTAAGCAACTGCGCTTTTGTTGCAACCGTCCCTTCCCGACGGCTGCACTCCTCCTACTTCTCTCTTTTGCTCCTCCTCCTAGCTGCCACAGCATCTGTCTGCTGTCCTCTCTGGCGTTCCCGGCCGGCTTGGGCGCTGCCTCCCGCCATGCTCCTTCTGTACCTTAGGGCGCATGCGCCACACGGCCCTCGCTCTTATTTCCTACCTGGCGCGAACCTCAGGGGCGTCCCCCTGTGATGACGTCACGCTGCCCGGATATTTAAAGCCTACACTGTTTGCTAGCCTTTGAGTTAGCAAGGGGGATTCTTATGGATGGGATTCGCTCTCGTACCCAGCTACTTCGCCTCCAATCTTCATTGGACTCATCGCTAATGGGGTACCCGCTCCTCGGGGGCCTCACTTGCTTTTCAGGTCGCTATCAGGAAACCAGTACTTGCTCCTCAAGGGCCCATGTTCCCTGACTCGCTGCCTGCTCCTACCTTCTCTTCT
Organism: Rhinatrema bivittatum; assembly: GCF_901001135.1. Lineage (NCBI taxonomy): Eukaryota > Metazoa > Chordata > Amphibia > Gymnophiona > Rhinatrematidae > Rhinatrema > Rhinatrema bivittatum. The sequence goes on from NC_042617.1 coordinate 537,096,570, forward strand.
GCCTGGAAGGATTTGCTTTCTTCAACACCAGTGAGTACCACCATCTCCACCTCAGAGCTTTCCCTGGAACCAGGTACTCGCTTCTCGAGGGCCTGCCTCCATTCCAGCCCTGATGCCATCTCTTACGTGGAACCGCTGTGTGAGTATATCTCCTTCAAGCCTCTCAGCTCTTAGGGATCAGGTACTCGCTCCTCGAGGGCCTGCTCTTCCTATCCTGGGGTTCTCCATACTGGGGCTTGTTCATATTCCACTGTACTCATTCTCAGTTCTTTCCACTAGAGCACTGCTACCGGAGGAGTCACTGTTCCAGCGCCTGAGGGATACTAGTCCAGCTGGGCTACTTCAACTACTCATCACTGCCACCTCTGGTGGCTACACAACATTGTTTAAATAAAGATCAATCTCTGTGTTTGTTTGTCCTCAGCTGAGCCTGACCTGTGGCCCCTCACGGGACTGCCCCCCTCCCCCCCCCCCCCCCCCCCCCCCGTGGGCGTGGTCAGCTGCCACAGTGTCCAAGGGTCCACCCAAACCTCACTAATTACAACAGCTTTCTCCTAGGACAAGCAGGATGGTAAGTCCTCACATGTGGGTGAATACCAAGTTCCAGACTGTCCTGTAGCAGGAGACACCAATAGTGGCTGAACAAGGTGCCAACGGGCACAACACAACTGCGGTGCTGTAGATCGATGGGGACTGTCTGGTTCTCACAGAAGCACGAAGAGTTGGGGTCAAGCCTGGAACAGGTTTCTCAGGATGGATTGACCAAAAGTACTGTCCTGATGCCTGTCCTTATCCAAGCAATAATGAGCCACAAACGTATGAAGAGAACTCCAGGTTGTGGTCCGGCAAATTTCAACAATGGGGACTGCATGCAAATGAACCACTGACGTTGCCAGAGTCCGCACAGAGTGAGCCTTTACTCTGCCAGCTAGCGGAAGGCCTGCCCGCGCACAGCAGAAGGTGATGCAATCCGCCAGCCAGTTCAACAAGGTCTGTTTACCCACCACCAGTCCCAGCCTGTTGGAATCAAAGGACATGAAGAGCTGAGTGGACTGTCTGTGGCCGGCAGTGTGATCTAGATAGAAAGCTAAAGCCCTTTTACAGTCCAAAGTATGAAGAGCCTGTTCCCCCGAGTGGGAATGAGGCCTTGGAAAGAAGGTGGGTAAAATGATGGACTGATTGATATAAAAATCAGTTACAACCTTGGGCAGAAACTTCAGATGCGTACGCGAGACCACACGATCATGGAAGAACTTCGTGTATGGTGGGTATGTAACCAGAGATTGAAGCTCACTGACCTTATGAGCCGAAGTAATCGCCACCAGAATATGACTTTCCAGGTGAGGAACTTCAGATTGCAGGATTGCAGCGGCTCAAAAGGAGGTCGCATGAGTCGTGCCAGGACAAAGTTGAGGTCCCAGGATGCAACCGGAGGCCGAAGAGGGGGCTTCAGCTGGTGGAGGGCCCGCATGAAACGGCCTACTAAAGGTTGCACCGAAATGGGCGTGCCAGTGACACCCTGATGGTACACACCGACAGCGCTAAGGTGAACCCTGACTGAGCTGGTTTGAAGCCCAGACTCGGGAAGATGCCACAGGTAGTCCAACAGCCGGGGAAGGGGACATGAAAAAGGATCTAAATCATGCCCTGTGCACCAGATGGAAAACCTTTTCCACTTCAAGATGTAGGACTTCCTGATGGAAGGCTTCCGAGACACCACCAGAACCTGGGAGACGCAGTCCGAGAGCGCCAAGGGCTGGAGGACTACGTGCTCAACATTCAAGCTGTTAGGGGCCATCACCTGGAGGTCTGGATGGTGCAGAGCACCCTGATTCTGCGAGATGAGATCGGGCGCTGTCCCCAGCCAGATGGGTGCCCGTACCGACAGGTCCTGTAGAAGCAGGAACTAGACTTGTCAGGGCCTAGAGGGTGCCACGAATATCATGGTTCCCCTGTCCTACTGAAGCTTCAGCAGTGTCCTCGAGAGGAGCAGTAGAGGGGGGTACTCGTACAGTAGGCTTCACCCCCAGTGGAGGGAGAAGGCATTGCAGGCTGGATGCCCACCCTCTGACACCAGGAAGCAGAACCTGCTCACCTAGTGGTTGTGTGGGGAGGCGAAGAGATCCACATCCGGCGTACCCCCACTGGCGAAGTAGTTCAGCTGTTACCTTCGGATTGAGGGACCACTCATGTGACTGGAAGGAATGACTTAAGCAGTCCACCAGCACATTGAGATGGCCCGGCAGGTATGTCGGTCACAGAAACATCCCTTGTGAAAGGGCCCAGGGTCCACACGTGCACTGCCTCGTAGCAGAGGAGGAATGAACCCATGCCACCCTGCCTGTTGATATACACATCACTACCTGGTTGTCTGTCTGGATCAGGACTGCCTTGTGCAACAGCCGGTCTCTGAATGCCCACAAGGCATAATGGATTGCCCGAAGTTCCAGGAAGTTTATTTGACTGTCCAGAAGGGCTCCCCAGCCTTGAGGAGAGGCATTGGTGGTGAGGATCATCTGAGGCGGAGCAGACTGGAAGGGGAGTTCCCTCTCCAAGTTGGAGAGGTCTTCCCACCAGGACAGAGAAACTCACAGAGGATCTGTCTGGGACTGTGATGGGAGTCTCGAGGTCCTGGGAGGCCTGTCGCCATTGTGACAGGCCATCCGCATGCACAGGCTTGCGAGAGGGGTAACATGGATAGAGGCCGCCATGTGGCCTAGCAGGCGGAGCAGGAGGTGGGCAGACACCTGCTGGCTGTTGCAGACAGAGGTCGACAGCGAGGCGAGGGCAAGGGCCCGATTCTTGGGCAATAACGCTCTCTCCTGAGCTGTGTCCAGCCTGGCCCCTATGAAGTCCAGCTGAGTAGACGGGCAGAGATGAAACTTGGGGTAGTTGATAACGAACCCCAAAGTTTGTCGCCCTGCACTGTCAGGGCCAGAGCACTCAGGGCCCCCGCCCGGAAGCCGCTATTGATTAACCAGACGTTAAGGTACGGGAAGACATGCATCGTTCGACATCTGGGGTAGGCCGCTACCACCGCCAGGCATTTGGTGAAAATGCGGGTGCAGAAGCAGAGGTACTTCCTGTGACTGATGGTATGTGAGCATATGCAATACTTGAGATTGAGGGAGCAAAGCCAGTCTCCTCCTCTGAGGAGGGGAATCAGCGTGCTCAGAGAGACCATCTTGAATTTTTCTCTTGCAAGAAACCTGTTCAATGCCCTGAGGTTGAGGATGGGGCACAAGCTTCCATTCCTTTTCGGAATGAGGAAATACCTCAAATAGTACCCTCGGCCCTGCTGGGAGTGAGGGACCAGCTCTATCGCTCCTGCTGTTAGAAGGGCGGAGAGCTCTGTTTGAAGTATGACCTGCTGGGTGGACGAACCCCATGATGGACATGGGGGAGAGGTCCCTGGGAGTTGGCTGAAATTGAGACGGTACCCCTGACGGATGATAGAAAGGACCCATCAGTCCGAAGTGATCTCTTCCCAGCGATGGACGAAACTAAGGAGCCTGTCTCCTACTGGGGGATCCGGCATCAGGGGCATGGTCAACTGACTTTCGCTCTCTCACCACCAGTCAAAAGCCCGTGGTCGGAACTTGTTGGGGAGCCGGCTGGGGTCTAGGTGCTTGCTGCTGGCGAGGATTGCCCCTAGAGCCAGTGCATGGCATATGTGCCTAGGAGGCTGGAGGATATTTTTTCCTCTGCCTGTAAAAGGGCTTCCGGGATCCCGGCCTGGAGGATTTCCTGGGAGAGGATGGGCCTTCGGAGGTGCTAGCAGACAGCTGTTGAAGGGTGTCATGATGATCCTTCAGTTATGCTAACGCATCCCGGACTTTATCCCTGAAGAGGTTTTCACCTGTGCAGAGGAGGTCGGCTAACCTTTCCTTGACCTCCGGATGGAGGTCCGAGGCTCTGAGCCACGCCATCCTCCGGGCGCCAATGCCCACCCATGGCCACACAGGCTGCTGTCTCGAAGTTTTTCCATCTTATCAAGATGCTCCCAATGGACCTTGGGGGCCATCTGGTCACACAGACGACATCCACGGACGTCGTGTGAGGCCCCAGGCAGAGGATACAGACCTCATGCGGATCCGTGATGGAAATGGTCCACAGGCACTGGGGGCATTGATGAAAACCGGTCAACGCCACGGAAAACACCCAGCATATGGTCGATGACCGCTGGTCACCGTGCGGCGAGGCGTCAGGAATCAAACGCAGGCTAGAGTTAAAAACAGTAAGAACTTACTGACCGAGGAAGCACTGACTGAAAAGAGGGACCTGACAAGGAAGTCAAGAAAGGAAAATTAGTTCTTACCTGTTAATTTTCGTTCCTGTAGTACCACGGATCAGTCCAGTCCGTGGGTTGAGCCTTCTGTCCAGCAAATGGAGACAGACCAAAACTGAAAGGGTATCCTATATCAGGACAGAGCTTACCCTGCAGCCCTTCAGTATAACCATTGTCAAAGCAGATAAGAATAAAGATAACCAGTAAAAGATCAAGCAAGTAACAATAGAACTCAAGCAAGTAACGAGAGAACTCTCAAAAACTAAACAATTGCAAACATTGAATGGACTGAATATGATCGCTCTTGCATATCCATTATCTTCAGAACAGATGCTTCCGGTGCCTTTAAGGATAATCACAGATGAAAAACATCCAGTAACCTGCAAAAAGAGTTTCGAGTGGACGGCAGAAAATACAGGGAAGGGTATCTGGACTGATCCGTGGTACTACAGAAATGAAAATCAATAGGTAAGAACTAATTTTCCTTTCCCTGTACGGACCCGGATCAGTCCAGACTGTGGGATGTACCAAAGCGTCAATACAGAGGGTGGGACAGAGACAGTCCCGCTCAAAGCACCTGCCGACCGAAGGAACCAAACACTGGCGCCTGTACATCAAGGCGGTAATGTCGAACAAAGGTATGCAGGGATTTCCATGTAGTGGCCCTGCATATTTCCTGCAGAGAGACCGATTGACTCTCCCCCCAAGAATTAGCCTGAGAATGCAAGTAATGAGCCTTTAGGCCCTCCGGAACTGCCCAGCCTTGACAGATATAGGCTGACGAGATCGCCTCCAACCACCAAGCAATTGTAGTCTTAGAAGCTTGGTTGCCCCTATTTGGACCACTCCACAGGACAAAAAGATGATCTGAGTCCCGAAAATCATTGGTGACCTGGAGGTAATGCAGTAAAATGCGTTTTACATCAAGGCGGTGAAGATCACCCCCAACTGTACTCGCGATATCCGCAGGAGAGAACACGGGAAGCTCCACCGACTGATTGACATTAAAGGAAGAATCAACCTTCGGCAAGAAAGAAGGTACAGTCTTGAGAGAAACTCCGGAATCAGAAAACCGCAGAAAGGGTTCCCGACAGGACAACGCTTGAATCTCCAACACCCGTCTGGCGGAGCAAATAGAAACCAGGAAAACTGTCTTGAGCGTCAGATCCTTAAGGGTAGTCCGATGGAGAGCTTCGAAAGGAGCCTCACAGAGAGCCCGAAGGACTAAATTAAGACTCCACAAAGGACAAGTGGACCGGACGGGCGGCTTCAAATGCTTGGCGCCCTTGAGGAAACTGACAACATCCGGGTGAGACGCTATTGCATAACCATCAATGTTACTTAAGAGAGAGCCAAGAGCGGACACTTGGATGTACAACGAGCTGAATGAGAGACCCTTGGAGAGGCCCTTCTGGAGGAAGGAAAGAATCACAGAAACCGGAGCTGAACGAGCCGAGACACCTGATTCTGCTCATACATTTTCAAAAACTTTCCAAATGTGGATATAAGCCAGAGAAGTAGACGACTTACGGGCTCGAAGCAGGGTGGATATAACTTCCTCTTTATATCCCTTCTTTCTCAGTCTTCGCCGTTCAAAAGCCAAGCCGCTAGACAGAAGCAATCCGCCTGGTCGAAAAATATGGGACCCTGCCAGAGTAGGCGAGGGAGATGGCCGAGACAAAGACGACCGTCCGTTGCCAGGTTTACCAGATCCGTGAACCACGGTCTGCGGGGCCATTCGGGTGCCACGAGGATGACCGGTCCCCTGTGAAGTTCTATTCTTCGGAGAACTTTTCCTACTAGAGGCCAAGGAGGAAACACGTACAGAAGGATGTCGTGGGGCCAGGGAAGGACAAGAGCATCCACTTCTTCCGAACAGTGCTCCCTCCAGCGGTTGAAGAACCTGGGAGCTTTGGCATTGCTCAAGGTTGCCATCAGGTCCAGGTGAGGAGGACCCCCATCTGCTGATGATCAGATCCATCGCTCCGTCTGATAACTCCCACTCGCCTGGATCGAGACGCTGATGACTCAAGAAATCGGTTTGCACATTCTTCTTGCCCGCTATATGGGAGGCTGCTAGGCGCTCCAGGTGACATTCTGCCCAGGCAAAGAGTCTGCTGGCTTCTAGGGCCACCAGGCGACTCCCGGTGCCCCCCTGTCGAATGATATAAGCCACCGTGGTGGAGTTGTCCGAGAGTACTTGCACCGTCAGAGGGAGAAAAACCTTGAGAGCTAGATGGACCGCCCGGGCCTCCAGGTGATTGATGTGCCAGCGGGATTGGGCTGAGGACCAGTATCCCTGCGTGGCCTGTGACTGGCAGACTGCTCCCCATCCGAAGAGACTGGCATCTGTCGTGACTAAAATCCACTGCGGAGTCTGAAGGGACATGCCCCTTGGAAGGTGCATCAGTGAGAGCCACCATTGTACGTCGGCAATGGTAGAGTCTGAGAGCGGGAGAATCGTCCAGAACTGTTCCAACTCTGGTTTCCAGCGGGATAGCAAAGCTTTCTGTAATGGTCGCATATGCACAAAAGCCCAGGGGACCAGGTCGATAGTGGAAGCCATGGTCCCCAGGAACTGAAGGTAGTCCCCATGCTGTGGGAAGCAGAAGCGAGAAAAGGCTGTGCACTTGGTCCATAAGCTTGAGTACCTAAGCGTCCGGCAGGAACACCTTGCCGAACCGGGTATCGAAGCACGCCCCCAGAAATTCCAAGACCTGGGAGGGCTGCAGATTGCTTTTGGGAAAATTGACTATCCACCCGAGAGAGGTGAGGAGAGCAAGGACCCGGTCAACTGCGAGCCTGCAGACAGTCTCCGACTTGACCCGCACGAGCCAGTCATCCAGGTAAGGATGGACCAGGACTCCTTCTCGTTGGAGGGCAGCCGCCACAACCTCCATAACCTTGGTGAAAGTGCGTGGCGCGGTGGCCAGGCCGAAGGGCAGAGCCCTGAACTGAAAATGCTGGCCCAGATTGTTGAATCGGAGATACTTCTGATGCTCGTGGCGAATCGGGATGTGTAATTAAGCCTCCTTCAAATCGAGAGAGGCCAGATATTCACCGGAGCGAACAGCCGCTATGACAGCCCTCAGGGTCTCCATCTGAAAATGCGGTACCCTGAGGGTCCGGTTGACTCTCTTGAGGTCCAGGATCAGACGGAAGGAACTGTCCTTTTTCGGCACAATGAAGTAGATGGAATACCGGCCGGCGCCTTGTTCCTCCACTGGGACTGGGACTATGGCTCCCAGCTCCTGGAGCCTGGCAAGAGTCTGGAATACGGCAGCCCGCTTTCGGTGTCCGCAAGGAGAGACTATGTACAGATCCAGCAGGTCTCGAGCAAACTCCAAAGCGTAACCTTTCTCTATTATTTCGAGGACCCACTGGTCCGATGTAATTTTGGCCCATTACTCTAAGAACAAGGAGAGGCGACCACCTAAGTTTATAATGGAGGAATGAGCCAGCCGGATCTCATTGGGAGGCGGGCTTTGTGGCAGAATGCTGTGGGTTACCATCTCGGAAGGCCCGACGGCCCCGAAAGGAATGAGACCAGGACTGGGATCTGGAGGAATTTCCTCGAGAGAAAGAACCTTGTGCCCGATTATTATACCTTTGCTGGCCCCTGAAGCGGGAACGTGTAGGGGAAAAAAGACCTTGACTGTTTCAGGCAGTCCTACAGCAGCTTATGGACCTTGTGCTCACCCAAGGACTTAATAAGCTGTTCTAAGTCCTCGCTAAAAAGCAACTTACCCTTGAAAGGAAGTGTGCCCAACTGAGACTTGGAAGAAGAATCCACCAACCAATTGCGCAGCCAGAGGAGACGTCTGGCCGACACCGCGGAAACCATCGCTTTGGCCTGCATGCAAAGTAAATCGTAAAGAGCATCCGCCCCATACGCTACAGTGCCTTCCAACCATTCAGCCTGCTCCACCTCTGCAGATGGGAGGTTCTGGGTGCTGAGCAATTGTTGAACCACCTAAGGCTTGCCCTCTGCATGAGACTGCTGCACATCGTCGCCTAGATTCCTAAGGCCAGGACTTAGAAGTTACGCTTGAGATAGAATTTGAGCTTGCGGTCCTGCACGTCCTTCAACACCATGGCTCCACCACCAGAATAGTGGTGTGCTTGGTGACCGCAGACACAGAAGAATCCACTTAGGGATTTTAAGCACCTCCAGGTAATCCTTGGGGAGAGGATAGAGCTTGTCCATAGCTCTCCCCACTCGGAGCCCCGTCTCAGGAGCTTCCCATTCTCGGAGGAGCAGCAGCTTGTGCATAGGATGGAAGGGGAAAGTGCATGGAGGAGCCCTGAATCCCGCCAGGACCGGGTCCACGTGAGCTGGCATCGCAGCCGTGACTGTTTCGTCCGGAGGGATCTCAATCCCCAGCTCCTGAAGTATGAAGGGAATGAGCGGTTCCAGCTCTTCCTTCTGAAATAAGTGGAGCACTCGTGGATCATCCCTCTCCAGAGGGGGGGGGGCAGGCCCCGCCAAATCTGCATCCGGATCCTGATCTGGTGTCACGGTGGAGCCGGAGGATCCAGGGGTGGGGGAACCCCCGGTACCACTCAAACTTGGATGGACCCCTGCGCATCTGGTGCCGCGGGAGCAAGCGGAGAGGGCATTTGGGGGATCTTAGTGGGGGGGAGGACCTGGTAGAGATTCCTCCTCCTCCTGTAGACTGGCCAAATAAGATTTGTGCATTAATAGCACAAATTCAGAAGAAAAACGTGGCCTGGATTTCCCGGGGGGGGGGGGGGGGAGGAGGAGTCCTCATCCTGGGCATGCGCGGGGCTCAAATCGGGGGGGAGAAAATGAAAAATCTGGCTCTTCTGAGTCCTGCAGCCCCAAATCGGGAGCTGCAGAAATCCCCAAGATGGCTGCCGTTCTCGCGGTTTGCCGACTCGGGTTTCTCCTTACTTCCACTTTGTAAAGAACCACCGCATCTGCCTATCTCCAGTACTTTATAACCACTCCTGACTCTAAGAGAGAGATGTAGATGTGGTGGTTCTTCACAAAGTGGAAGTAAGGAGAAACCACAGAACTACACGCTGGTTAGTTGGACTTGGTAGGGAGTAAATTAATGGAATTGCTGTTAAAACAAAGGATAGTGCAGTTTCTGAGACAGTATGGTTTTACCAGAAGTAGTTCTGGTCAGAAAAATCTAATAATTTCTTTGAATGGGTGACAAGGGAGTTAGATTCGGGGAGAACGCTAGTCGTAGTGTATTTGGATTTCATGATGCTGAAGAGGTGACTTATAAACAAACTGAGTACCAAAGGTTAAATATTTTATTTATATTCTGTTTTTCAGGAAATTCAAAGCAGAACACTTTCAGGTACTCTGTATATTTTCCTGTTCCCAGTGGGTTCACAATCTAAGTCTGTACCTGAGGCAATGGACAGTGAAGTGACTTGCCCAAGGTCACAAGAGCAGCAGTGGGAGTTGAACCTTGGCTTTCCTTATTTGCAGCCCACTACTCTAATTACTATGCTACTCCTCCACTCCATTAGAGTTGCCTTTTTGCAGATGATACCACAATCTGCAACAAGGCAGACAACCTGGAAAGTGTGCAAAACAAAGCAAGATCTAGTGAAGCCTGAGAAATAATATGAAGTTTGGCAGCTAAAATTTAATGCTACAAAATGAAGGATCATGTATTTGGGTTGCAAAAACCCAAGGGAGCAGTAGAGTATAGGGGTTGAAGTTCTTCTGTGCACAAAAGAGCGAGATCTAGAGGTGATCATATTTGATGATTTTAGGTGGCTAAACAGGTAGAAGAGGATAGCAAAAACCAGAAGAATGGCTGGATGCTTAGGGAGAGGAATAGTCAGCAAGAAAAAGTAGGTGATACTGCCTTGATATAAGTCTCTGGTGAGACCTCAATTGGAGTACCGTGTACAGTTCTGAAGACCACACTTTCAAAAGGATATAAACCGAATAGAGTCAGTCCAGAAGGCAGCTACTAAAATGATCAACCTAATAAAGCATATGGGGACAGACTTAAAGATCTAGACATGTATACCATGGAGGAAAGGAAGGAAGCAGGAGTTATGTCAAAGACATTCTAATACCACCATATAATAAATTCAGAGGAGGTGGGCCTCTTTCAATGGAAAGGAGGCTCTAGAAAAAAGGGTCATGGGATGATAGTGAAAGGGGATAGATTCAAAAGTAATAAGGAAATATTTCCAAGGAGGTCACAGAGAACAGCCTCCCTATGGAGGTGGTGGAGACGAGGACTATACCAGAAATCAAGAAAACAAAGAGGATCTCTGAAGGAGAAGAAAAGACGATAAAACTGAATAGGAGATGTGGAAGGCAGACTGGATGGGCTGCATGGTCTTTATCTGCTGTCATTTTCTATATGTTTATATGAAACTGTCCAACTACAACATGGCACACCTTGCGTCAACAGTGAACCTCAGAGCTTGAAGTGTGTTATTGGTATCTTGTATTAAAGTATTTATATTTTTATTCTTATTTTTTATTAATTCTGCGTTGAAGCTGCTTTCGGTTTGTAATTGTTCCTTGTTTCCAAATGTTTGAATGTTATAATACGCTAGTGTTCAATGTTTAATGTATCGCCTCCCAGCGAAAGTTCTGTTTCAATGTAAACCGGTGTGATCTGTATTCTTTACAGGAATGTCGGTTACATAAAAATTCAAAACCAATAAATAAATAAATAAATAAATAAGAGACATCACAAGAAAAGATCTACTGGACACACCATAATGAACTGAGCTGGATGATGCTGGCCGCTCATCACTCTTCATGTACTGAGTCACTGGCCCTGCAATAGGCCCCCTGAGTTCTTCAAAGTTAAATAGGGCAGAAAAATGATGGGAGCCTTGGAGTGTTTTGAGGGGAGTCAATGGTCTGTGGAGACAGTTGTGGCAGTTGCTACGAAAGGAGGGCAGAGTTATATGCAGTGCAGTAGCTCCTTACTTCCAGAGCTGTACGTCAAAAAGAGATCTGTATTGACATTCCTAGTCTTTCGATAGTTCTTCAACCCTGGATCTTCTCAGGTCTGTACCTGAGTGCTCAGAGCTCTCTGCTCAACATGAGCTGGGAGAGTAAATGTGGACTCGCTCTTTGTGCCTAACCACAGGCTTTAATGCCAAAGAACTATTTATTTATTCAGATTTCTACACCGCCTCCCCTGAAAAGCTGAAGTATCTTTTGGCAACTCCTTATTTCCAATGGATGTTGCAGCTCCCTGGTCCATCCGCTTCAATGGCCTCAATGCCAGTTTGGCAGAACTGTTTTTTTTCTTTAGCACAAGATTCTTCAGTACGGAAACCCTACTAATCTCTCAAAGAGACAAGGACAAGATGGAAGCGGTACAGAGAAGGGCGACCAGGAAGGTGGAGGGTCTTCATAGGATGACATACGAGGAGAGATTGAAGAATCTAAATATGTACTCCCTGGAGGAAAGGAGGAGCAGGGGTGATATGATTCAGACTTTCAGATACTTGAAAAACTTTAATGATCCAAAGACAACGACAAACCTTTTCTGTCAGAAAAAAATCAGCAGAACCAGAGGTCACGAGCTGAGGCTCCAGGGAGGAAGATTAAGAACCAATGTCAGGAAGTATTTCTTCACGTAAAGGGTGGTGGATGCCTGGAATGCCCTTCTGGAGGAAGTGGTGAAGTCTAAAACTGTGAACGACTTCAAAGGGGCGTGGGATAAACACTGTGGATCCATCAAGTCTAGAGGGCGTGAATAAAGTGGAGGCATTCAAACACTGCACGGAGCGGCAGTAGCCACAGCGGCATTCAAACAGTGCACGGAGCGGCAGTAGCCACAGAGGCATTCACGGAGCGGGATGCCAGTGGCCAGTAGTTGGTGTTCCACCTTCACGGAGCAGAAGGATGGAGGGCTGCTATTTCCAAAAAAAAATAAAACAAAACAAAAAAATAAAAACAGGGGTGGGTAAGAGTAGGGGGCAAGGGGGTGGCCTGCTTGTTACAGCGGTTGCTACCCCTAATTGAGCTGGATGTCACTTGGATGCAGATACAGAGATGCTCTCTAAATTGGGTGGAGGGGAATTAGGGCTGGAGGGTACTGGAAGCCAATAGTAACAGGTGGGAGAGTGAAAAAGGGAAAAAAAAATGGATAAAGTGCGTAGCTTGCTGGGCAGACTTGATGGGCCGTTTGGTCTTCTTCTGCCGTCATTTCTATGTTTCTATGTTTCAAAGGATTAGATCATGGCCACTCCTACATTCTTGCCTTGCTTGACATATCATCAGCATTTGACACCATCAGCCACAACATTCTAATTAACCATCTCACTGAAATTGGCATTACAGGAACAGCCTTGCACTGGTTTGAATCTTACCTTATGTGATGTAGCGCAGCCCAGCCGCAGGCAGGAGCTGACAAGCTACTATAAGAGCAGCAAGAATACCAGAGCCAGACAGCAGGGGGCGCAGGGGAAGAGAAGGACTACGAATCCCAGCTTCCCTGAAACACCACCAGACAAGGGAGGAAAGCCTGAAGGCAAACAGGTGGCAGGCATAGACCTTAATGAGGCAGACACAGATGAGCCCATGGAGGTGGAGAAAGAGGGCGTGCCCCCTTGGTGGAACTGGCCACAAAAACCCAGCTCTTCGGAGTCAGAGATGGAGGTAGGTTCAGGGGGAGAGGAGTCCTCCAGTTCATATATGGATACCGAGTAAGCTGTGTGGGGTAAAGGATACTCCTTAGCCTAAAGGGGAAGCCCGGGAGGAGGGCTCTAAAGGGGCCTGTGGGTTAGCTCCTGTGATAGAGCTAAGCATAAGAAGTAAGAGGGTTACTCTGTAATAGCACTGCTTGTAAGAGAACCGGAGGGTTGGAGGGGGATGGGACAACCCTCATGTAATGTTTCCAGGTGGTACTTGATAAACTGCTTTGAAGGAACTAGCACTCTCTCTCTCTGTGTTGTCTTTGGGGGGGATCGGGGGCTTGCTTACCCCCAACCCTGCTTGAAGTGAACTTAGGAGCCCAGTCAAACCAGGGCCAGCGGAGGCCCGGACCCCGGGATTTACTCGAGCCTGGCAAACTCCAGGAACCTTGGCCGCGGGTGGCGACACAGGACGGCCGACGGAAGGGCGGCGACCAAGGCCTCACGGACGGTGAGCCATCACACTTAAGAACAGACACTAAAGTCAGAATAGGCAACAGTGAATCCACGCCCATCAACCTAACTTGAGGCGTTCCACAAGGATCCTCCCTATCTTCCACCCTCTTCAACATCTACCTGCTACCCCTATGCCAACTCCTTTCCGATCTAGGTCTCACCCACTTTATTTACGTGGATAATGTCCAAATCCTCATTCCCATCACAGAATCTCTCTCCAAATCCCTCAAGACATGGGGAAACTGTCTTGCTGCAATTAATTACCTCCTCACAAACCTTCATCTCGCACTTAACACCTCCAAAACTGAACTCCTCATCATTTCCGCCCACCATAACACTGTGATCCCCCCCTCCGATCTCAACCCCCTTCCCCCCTCAACTTCTTTTTCGCAACATGTACGAGATCTAGGCGTCATCTTAGACAACCAATTAAACCTAAAAAAATTCAACTCCACCATGAAAGAATGCTACTTTAAACTCCACGTCTTAAAAAAAACTGAGACCTCTCCTCCATTTCAATGATTTCCATGCAGTCCTTCAGGCCACATTATTCTCCAAAATAGACTACTGTAATTCATTACTCCTAGACCTCCCAGCAACTACTTTCAAATGTTGCAAAACGCCTCTGCCAGAATCCTCACTAACACCCACAAGAAAGACCATATCACCCCCATCCTTAGAGACCTCCACTGGCTCCCAATATCTTCCAGAATTCTCTACAAGTGTCTTTCTATCATACACAAAACCCTACACAACCAAGTTATGCATTGGCTTAACGATTCCTTTTATCACCATACCTCCAACAGACCCACCAGATCAGCCTATAAAGAATCCTACACACTCCCTCCCCTAAACTCACACACCTTAATGCAATGAAAGAACGAGCTTTATCCATTGCAGGACCCTCAATCTGAAACTCCATGCCCCCTGAACTCCGTCAGGAAACTGCACCCAGAAATTAAAAAAAAAAAGCTAAAGACCTGGCTCTTTAAACAGGCATTCTCATAATAGCTCTCTACTGTCCACTACTCAATATCTCAAACTTTTCTCCAGAAATTAGCGACCTCCTCTCATGACCACATGCTGTTTATCTCTCTTTGCCTCACAACACATCCCCCTCAAGTGTAAATCATCACTTATCACATCATGCAACCCCTCACTCGGAATGATATGTTAGTCCATCTTTGTTATCTTTAACCTACTCATGTTTTATTTCTACATTTTATCTTTGTTATTGTATTATGTTAATCTCCTAATTTATTCATTATTGTTCCACGTTACCATTTATGTTCCATGAAATTCTGAAATGTTTAACGTTATTTTCTCCACGTTCCATGTAATGCGATAAGTTCCATGTAAACTGATATGATGTACCAACGAATACCGGTATATAAAAGCTCTTAAACAAACAAACAAATAAATAAATAAATAAGATGGGCTTGAATTTATATGCATAACTATTCAACAGGGAAGGCTGGATAGACCATTTTGGTCTTTATCTGCCATTATTTATTATATTGCTATTAAAGCAGGTTGCTATGAAAGAAGCAAAATATGTTCAAGGAGACTGCAGAAAAAATGAGCCTGAGGCATTCTGTAGGTGTATGGCAACTGCTACGCATACCCATTATAGCTGAAAAATCTTGGAAAGCTCTGGTAGAGGCTATTTGGTTTGGTGCCATCAGAATATCATCATTCAGTTCTCTGATGGGTGAACTGCTTGTCTTCAGAGAAAAGTAATTTCAATAAAGGTATGAGAAAAGTGAAATTGCAGAGAACAAGGACACCAGAATAGAAATGCAGAAGGAACAAACATCTTTACTTTGTTACTTTTTGTGAAAAAATGCACTCAGTATCTTTATTTAAATTTCAGAAGTGATAATTTGTGAACTGACAGATTGAAATCTGTTCACTTAAATTAGTTCAAACCTTAAATTTATTCTACTTAATTTTATATGTACATTTAATTATTGTCTGATCAAAAAGTATTATAGGACTTATGATTTGTCTGATAATAAATTAACAAATAGATGATAGCTACAGTATTTTTAATTGTGTTTACTTTTTAGTGTTGAATAAATTCTCAAAACTAGAAATGTATTTTTCTATTCATTTTTTCAAGAAAAGGTCCCTCCAAAAATAGTTTTAGGTTATTATATAACATAGGCCAAACATGGCTATAGTCCCCTGTAAGAACATAAACATGCATGTAATTTTACAAGATGGGCTGGAAAAGGCACACCAATTTTGAGCCTATTTCTGATTCTTACCCTTTCATAGAACTCTCCTTTGATAAGGGCTGCTGCAATTCTGGCAACAATATCACTATCCACCATCAGCTGGTCCTTACTCATGGCCAGCCGAGCAGCCTTGGCAGGGAGGCCAGCCTTCAGATATAGGTTAATGGCAGTGATGTAATCTCCTTCATGTTCCTGCACTTCTCCTGCCTTTTCCTCCTGCTGACTCTCTGTTAGCCACTGGTAATAGCTCCGTTTCAGGTTCTCCAATTCTGGGTGTCCCTGAGCATAGAAGAAATGCAAACATCAGAAGAAATGTTAGAATCAGATTCTGTAAAATGCCACGAAACTTCAATTTATTTCCAAACTCCATGGGCCTGACTCACTAAGTATTTCTGTCAGCAGAGTGCAATAGGAAAAAACATTTAACAGATCTGGTCTGAAATAGAAAGTTCTGTTGAATAAAAACTATGCACACACGCAACTCAAATAATGGAATTCCAAAATCTTGTTGTGGCCTTAAAAATAAGGAAAAAAAATACTTTGAAATAACTAATGGTATAAACATAAAGAAAATGCACCCAAACATAGCAGGATGTAGCATAAATCCAGAACCCTGAGAAAGGGGAAAGTAGAAGCAGTATTGGGATTATGTAATTTCCAGGTGCATTTGGCACCATTATTCCCTGTCGACATCACATTGTAACAAAGGGGACGATTTTCAGCTAGGTAAGTGTAGCTAAAGATAACCAGCTAAAGCTGTAGAAACATGAAGGCTATTCCTCCTTATACTGGTTGTTTTTCTTTTTGTTTTTTTTAATTTAACCACCTCACGCTTTCTCAGTCCTTTTTCTTGTCTATTATCCCTTGAGTATCTACCCTGTTATAGGTTAGTGTACTGTCAGAGAAAGGCACATCTCATCCAGCTTCTCTGGAAGGCTGCATATAAAGAGTGAATATAACCAGCCCTAGGATTTATTTCTTTGGCTCTCTGTGTCAATCTCCTCTTCTTGGAGTGAATTTCATATGTTTAGCATTTACTCAGTTGCTTATCTAGTTTACTGACAAAGGATTCATTCCCCATCCCTGATATGCTTCCCTACTTGTTTATAAGCCTCCAATGTAGAATAGGATCAAAGGTATGATCCAGCACTCTTTTTTGATCTAATTTTCTGATTACCCAGTGAAAAACATCAATCAGGTTTATTTGAGATGTTTTTCCTCCAAGTGAATTTATGCTGCCTTGGATCCCATAATCACTGGGCTGAAGATATTTCACACAGTTTTACTTTAGTAATGATTCCTCCTCTCTGCTTCCACTTTTCTTTTTTTGTAAACAACATTTTATTGGATGTAACATTACACAAGTACAAGAAATATTAACCATTGCAATAACCTAATAAATAAATAAAATAACATCCACAATTTTCATTTATCAAACATCCACCATCAATCCTAAACCCCCCCCCCACAGATCAGTAGTTTTGTGGGAGAAGAAAGGGTGCAGTTACCCACTTATAAGCATTCAGTTAGGATATGCTCATAAGAACATGCCATACTGGGTCAGACCAAGGGTCCATCAAGCCCAGCATCCTGTTTCCAACAGTGGCCAAGCCAGGCCATAAGAACACTGGTAAACAAATTTCTGGGAACATTTTGTTTCCTCCACAACCTTCGGTGAAACAAGTAGATTTTAACAAGCTGAACACAAATATGCATTTATTAGGTCTGTATTACGTACCGTTTGCCAGAAAAGTGCGATATACATTAAGCATTGTTACATGTCTGTAGCAGCATAAGCTATAATGACAATGTTGGCACAAGAAAACAAAACTAAAAATGTTTTGCGGCAGATTTTCGTTTGTAATCACTGTCCGACGCTTCGCAGATGAGAGTCCAACAATAGTCACCCAGCATGGAGGTGTTCCACTTGCCTTTATACCGTTTCTCCATTTTGACAATGCTTGATGAAACCTTTCACCATGTTCGTCACTCACAGCACCAAGGTTGTCTGGGAACAAGTCCAAGAGGGAATGAGTTCATGCGCAATGGAACTCTCTACCACCAGAGCTCCGGCTAGAACAATGCCAGATTACCTTCAAAAAGAGACTCAAAACTTGGCTGTTCGAACAAGCTTTTCATTTATGCTGATGATCTTTCTAGTACTTCACCCTACATACTAACAGACAAGCTCTTAGATTAGCACTCCAACTCCGCAGATGATCAAGCTAACTATGCTCCTCTCACCCTTACCCTAAGTTAATTCATTACGCTCTTAGAACTTTAGTCAGTTTTTCTCTGGCCCCTCAATAGAGCCTATTATTTATTGTTGTTTAATTCATTATGCACTTAGAACCTTGGTCAGTTATTCTCTGGCCCCTCAATAGAGCCCATTATTTATTGTTGTTTTGTCCCTGTTTCATTGCTCCAAGTTATTTTATCCCTGTTAAATGTAAAGCATTCTTACATGCCAGTTATTGTTATACTGTAAACCGAAGTGATATGTAATCTTCTACATGAATATCGGTATATAAAAGTGTTAAGTAAGTAAGTAAGTAAATAAATAAATAAAATGTATCTTCAATGATATGTTGCACTTCATCAATTTGTTTGCCTGAAGCAGATTTTCAACCTGTTTGACATAGTCTGCTGCCTTATAGTTGCCTAGAAAGTTACAAACAACATTCTTGAAGGCTGTCCACACAACACGTTCAATACCTTGCAGAAGACCATCAAAGTGGCTGTCCTTCATCACAGCTCGGATTTGTGGGCCAACGAAAACACCTTCTTTTAGCTTGGCGTCACTTAAGCGTGGAAACATTTGCCGCAAATAATCAAAGGCTTTACTTTGCTTATTCATTGCCTTAACAAAGTTTTTCATCAGCCCAAGTTTGATGTGCAAAGGTGGAAGAAATATCTTACTTGGATCCACCAATGGGTCGTGCGCAACATTCTTCTGCCCTGGAACCAACTTCTTGCAGAGAGGCCAGACTTTTCTGACATAATGCGAATCTCTTGCTCGACTGTCCCACTCACAAAGGAAGCAACAATACTTGGTGTAACCAAACTGCAGACCCAGTAGAATTGCAACTACCTTGAGATCATCACACAAATTCCAGTTGTACCTAGAGTACTCAATGTGGTTCAGCAGTAGCTGCATGTTCTCATACGTTCATTCATATAAATGGCATGTCCGACAGGTATTGATGGGTAGATATTGCCTTTGTGCAGCAAAACAGCCTTCAAACTTAAGATTGATGAATCAATAAACAGTCGCCATTCTGTTGGGTCGTAGTCACATCAGAGAGCACAAAACAATCCATTGATGTCACAGCAAAAAGTCAGACTGACTACTTGGTTGAAATATTTTGTCAAATCTTCATGACGGCTGCAAAATACTGAAATTTTCATATCAGATGACAAAAGATTATATCCTTACAGCCTTGACCCAAGCAGCTCCGCCTGACTCTTCAATAAAGCCAAATCTCTGACCAGATCGTTCAGCTCTGACTGAGATATTAAATGAGAATTGCTGGATGTTGATGGCACAAAGTCAGGATCAGCCGCAGCTTCCATCTGTGGTAGCTCGCTATCATCGCCTACCTCTTCATCCTTGTCATCAAGTGTCCACACCTCTGGCAGTTTTGGGACAGGAAGACTGTCGTCATGCGGCACTGGTCTCATTGCCGATGCAAGGTTAGGGTACTCAATAAACTTCCTTTTCTTTGATGAGTATCCTAACACATTTGTCATATAGAAGTAACAGTCAGTTATATGATTTCTGTTCCCTCCATATCATTGGGATGGCAAACAGCATGGATGATCGCACACCTTTTAGCCAAGCTCGCAGAGTACTGGCGCAAGATGCACAACATATATGAGAAGCCCATGCTCTGCCCTGGTCACCAACTTTGCACCCGAAGTATAACTCGCATGCCTTCTTAATGAGTGCAGTCATACTCCTTTTCTGTGCTTTCAGAGTAAACTCACCACAGATGTAATAACACGTGTCACGGCTATTACAACATTGGTGCGACATTTCATAAAGTATATGAAATTAAATCCACAAGCTTTAAACTCAACAGTTTTAGCGATGCAATTCGCTCATTCACACAGATGTTGCCCAGGAGACTACTCATTGCTGCTGCTTATATAAGGCTGCGTCGTCATGGAAATAAGTTGGAATCTTGCGCCGAACTGGGGCTTGCCCGAGCAAGTTCTGGCATGATCAGGTAGAGTTTCTTGGTGTATTTTAAAAAAAAGTTAGTCTCTGTTACATGTTATGTTGCTTATGGCCATCAAAATATGACACATTTTAAAAATCATAAAAAATACTGTCCAGCAAGAAAATATATGTATGCGAGATGTTTTAAAATTTCACAATTATTGTAACACATAATTGGCCGTTCCTCAAAAACCTTACGTGATGTACAAATTTCGAAATAATATCTGAGATCAGCATCACAAAATCTATTTGGAACACCAAAAAGCCTGAAGGAAACAAAAACTTTGTTTACCAGTGTAACCATTTAATCCCAATCATCACTATGAACGAAGTTTTACAAAGGTTTCCACGTACAAGCAGGTAATAGGCAACAAGCACAAGGATATATAAAGAAACAGTGATCAAGAGACAAATCTTATTTCTTGATAATGGTTAAAGTCACTACTGTCAATAAGATAACGCATTATGCACACATGGTCTATATAGATAGAAGCCCTTGTCGCTTTTGACAAACTGAAAAGTGGTTCCAGATTTTATAATATGAAGGGAGGGTATCGTGCCGAATGGCCATTAGATGGGCCATATGATTGTGAAAATTTATATGTTGAACCACCGCCTAAAGTGTCGGAGGTTCTACGCTCTTCCAAAGCAGAGAGATTTCACATCTGGTCACAATATACTCTTCAAACATAAGGACTGTTGATACTTAGTTAGTTGCTGATCAGGTTTACCAAGTAACATGTGGAATGCATCAACCCCAATCTCCACTTCCAGAATTCCAGAAAGCCACATGGCTACCTGTTTCCAGAATGGAATTATTCTGCTACATTCTCACCAAACAATATATAAGTGCCCAGTTCCCCACAGTTCCTCCAACATTTTGAATAAGAATGTGAGATACAGTATAGTTTAGCTGGAGCTAAGTGCCAGCGATACAGTAGCTTATAGCAATTTTCTCGGATCTAGGTCAAGATAGAACTTTTTCGAGCATTTTGATAAATGTGTCCCAATCCCCCTCACTGATAGTAATCCCCAAATCTGCTTCCCATGCTCACATATGATGATATTGAACATTGCCCTCTTTGTTGTAATAGGTCATAAATCTTCGAAATTAGGTCTTGTAAGAATAACCAGCACAAAACTACACCTAGTGGACTGATAGCCAGCACACGTCAGCACACAGTGACGTAAACTCTGGGAAAACGAAAGTTAACTTGGACTTATTCTCTGAAAATGACCACAAGAGGCTCCTGCCCACAGTAAGAGCACGAACACATGCTAAAACGTATTAATTGGCTATAAGGTAATGGGAGGGCATATGCAGACACCTGTTGATTGGCTGAAAGAAACCCTTAAATTGCTGAACACGCACGTCAGATCTCTGAGCAGGCTTAGAACTATATACCACTTGTTTTTTGTGTTGCTTCTGCTCCTGGAGGAACCACGCCTTCCTCCATAAATAAACCTCTCACTTTTATGACTCTTTAGAGCTGGTTTTTATTGGGTCTATTAGTCAGGGGCTTACCGCCTATTTACAGTCTCTAATTCTATCTGCTTGACTACAGTAATTTTCAAATAATGATTTAGTGTGTGTGGCCTGTAATCTCCACTGTGTCTGGATAAAGTGTCATATCTGAGCATATTCCAACGTACTCACACTCCATTCTGGGTACCTAGATTTTAAAGTATCCAGTGATAAAAGTGTACCTTGTAGAGTCACATGTTCCATGGTAAATATGCCTCTTGCCTTCCAGTCTTGGAAAGCCCTAAGATGTAAACCAACAGGAAAAGAGGTATTGTGGAAAAAATGCGTGAGGAAATAATAAGAGTTATGCCCTACTAATTTATTTCGCGACTGAGCCAAGATTCTCATGGTAGTATTTAATGTAAAAGGCCAACAACGTAGTCGTTGCCATGGCAGGGTTTCCAGTGGGTGTTCCCCTACCATTGCCTGCTCAATAGCTATCCATTGTTTCATATTTACACTTCTATGGAAGTCAAGGAGTGCCCTTAGCTGAACCGCAGCAAAGAACCAATGTAGATTTGGTACACCCAAGCCTCCTCTATCCTTAGAAAGATACATTACTTGTTGAGACACTCTAGGGGGTCTCTGCCGCCATATATAGTCAAAAATCTTCTTTTGCCATGTTCTCAGTAGCGATGCCAATAGATATAGAAAGATAGCAATAAACAGGTATAAAAATCTAGGAAGTATGTTCATTTTAATGGCAGCGATTTGCCCTAGCCACGAGAAAGTTTCTCTGTCCTAGCTACCAAGGTCCTTATGTACCTGATTTGACAGAGGGATGTAATTGAATGCATTTATATCTCCCACATCAGGGCCGATGCTGACCCCCAGATATTTTAAGGATCGTTTAGCCCATCTGAAAGGGAAACAGATTTTCAATTTATTGCAGGTATTATTATCTAAGTTAACATTCAGAATCTCCGACTTATTGAAATTTACTTTAAATTCCGAGACTGCGCCGAACTGTTGTAACTCTAAACTGATCCCATATAGTGAGAAACTGGGGCTCGTGAGGGTGAAAAGAATATCGTCTGCAAAAAGAGTATGTTTATACTGTATGTCCCCTATGTTGACCCCCAAAATTTGGCCAGAGCTGCGAACTCTAGTATTGAAAGGCTCTAAAAATTTCTCCAAACCATGCCCCAGCGATGTCATCACCGAACACTTCCCCCTTGCCCTAAATACACTAAACCTTAGAGATCCAAACACTGCCATCAACTCCTGGATGGACATCAACGCTGAAATCGCCAAAACCAACTGCCCCATCATATCCAAAATCATCTCCACCAACAACGCACACAAAACTCCATGGTACTCCCCTGAACTGAAAAACACCAAAAGGCTCCTCCGGCAAGCTGAAAAAACCTGGAGAAGAAATCCCACCCCACCTCGACAGATACAGAACACTCCTCTACATTTACAGAACAGACACTGACAAAGCCAAGCGTCAATTCTACGGAAAAAAAGTTCATTGCAAAGACCTGCAATGAACTTGCCCGCTTCTTCTCTGAGAAAATCTCCAATCTCATACCTCCCAATCTCCCCACAAAAGAAGAATCACCAACCCCACCCAGCGAAACACCAATCATCTGGTCCAACTTCGAGCCCATCGCCTCTACCGAAGTAAAGAAGATCATCCAGAAAATAAACCCAGCATCACACCCCATCGACACAATCCCAGTCAAGACTCTCAAACTCATCCCCCAAATCATCTCCAACTCGAACATCTCCTCACTCAAACAAGGCATCTTCCCTGAAGCCCTGAAATGTGCTATAATTAAACCCATCCTCAAAAAACCTCAGCTCAACCCCTCCGACCTCTCCAACTATAGACCTATCTCAAATCTCTCCTTCATATCCAAGATCATAGAGAAACATGTGAACCTCCAACTCTCAGAGTACCTAGAAAATCACAACCTCATGTTCCACAACCAACATGGCTTCCGAAAATCCCTAAGCACCGAAACCCTCCTATTATCTCTCACAGACACAGCCCTGAGAGGCATAGACGCCGGTCGCTCCTACTTACTCATCCTACTGGACATCTCTGCCGCCTTTGACACCGTAAACCATGACATTCTCATGACACGACTGGAGGAGATCGGCCTAAGAGAAAACACCCTCAACTGGTTTCAATCTTACCTCTCCAACCGATCCTACAAAGTTCAACTTAACAGCTGCGAATCAGACCAATACCCACTTCCTCACGGAGTTCCCCAAGGTTCCTCCCTCTCATGAACCCTGTTCAATATATACATGCTCCCACTTTGTAAATTCCTCACCAGCCTGAACCTCGTTTTCTACATCTACGCAGATGACTTCCAGATTCTCCTCCCCATCAAAGAAAGCTTAACCAACACCATTGCAGTCTGGGAACACCCTTGCCACCCAAATAAAGAACCTCCTCTCACAGATCTCCCTCTGCCTCAACGACAAAAAAACTGAAATACTACACATAACTAACAAACCCTCTACTAGAACCGACAGTGACCTCTCCTTGAGCCAACCACACACCCCCCTCACCAATGAGGTCAGAAATCTTGGCTTCACCCTTGACTCGGATCTCAATATGAAAAAACACATCAGCAGGACAATCAAAGAGGGCTTCTTCAAGCTACAAGTCCTAAAAAAACTCAAACCTCTTCTCTTGCACCATGATTACCGTACAGTGCTACAATCCCTCATACTTTCCAAGCTAGACTACTGTAACTCCCTCCACATTAAAACCCCTCCAACTGCTACAAAACGCAGCAGCCAGATCACTCACAAACATCAACCGCTCAGCACACATCACCCCTATACTAAAAGAACTCCACTGGCTCCCCATACCCCACCGGTCACAATACAAAATTCTCACCTTACTCCATAAAACATCAACAACCAAAACATCAAGTGGACCAACGACCCTCCCCAACTACTCAACAGCCAGAAAAATCTGCGATCTCAAAACACAGGCCTTCTTATCATCCCTCCCCCCAAACTAGCACACCTCTCCTCCACCAGACAACGCACTTTCTCTGTAGCGGGCCCCACCCTCTGGAACAAGCTTCCCCCCCATCTCAGACTGGAACCCTCCCTCCACTCTTTCAAAAAGAAATTAAAAACCTGGTTATACCTAAATGCCTACCAACACCCCACCTAACCCACCCCCCCTTAACACCCTCCGTCTCCCCTGCTCAAATGTTTAGACCGGATACATGTGCCCCCGCAAGACTCTTCACCACTCGTTTATTTAAAGCTCGTTCCCTAAATTTTTATTACATTGTATACTTAGTTCCAACCAATTTTTGTTAAATGCAAAATTTTTGTTACATTGTATACTTAGTTCCAACCAGTTTTTGTTAAATGTAAAATAGTATGACCCTTGTCATACTATTCCAATTGTTGTTATGTGAACCGATGTGATGTACGCCAACGAATGTCAGTATATAAAAGCAAATAAATAAATAAAACATATAAAATAAAAAACAAAGCAAATAGATGGGTGACAGTGGGCAATTTTGTTTAGTGCCTCTTTCAATGGGAAAGCATTCGCCATAACCTCCATTGACTTTTACTCGAGCCTGTGGGAATTCATATAGGGGCAGATTTTTAATCTTACGCGCGCGGGGTACATTTGTGCGCGCTACCTGGCGCACACAAATGTACACCCGATCTTATAACATGCAAGCGTTGCCACGCGCATGTTATTAAATCCAGGGTCAGCGCGCGCAAGGGGGTGCACACTTGTGCACCTTGCGCACTGCCGAGCCCTAGGGGAGGCCAGATGGCTTCCCCGTTCCCTCTGAGGCCGCTCCGGGCCGGGATCCAACTATATGTGGCTCCTACAGGCCAATCTTTCTAATAAATCTTGATCTAAAAATTTTGGCCAGCATCTTAGCAGGATGCTTAAAAACCATTTTACCAGTCATAGTTCATCATGACCAAGTGGGCTTGTAACCAAGTTGCTCAGCCGCGGATAATGTTTCGCAAAGTTACGAATCTCCTTCGGTGGGTACGAGAAAAATAAAATACTACTGATATTGCTTTCAGTTGACCCTGAGAAAGCAATTCGATATGGTGCACTGGCCCTTAGAAATTGCCATGCTGGGTCAGACCAAGGGTCCATCAAGCCCAGCATCCTGTTTCCAACAGAGGCCAACACCAGGCCACAAGAACCTGGCAATTATCCAAACACTAGAAGATCCTTGCTACTGATGCAAATATAGCAGTGGCTATTCCCTAAGTAAACTTGATTAATAGCCGTTAATGGACTTCTCCTCCAAGAACTTATCCAAACCTTTTTGAACCAGCTACACCAACTGCACCAACCAAACACTAAAAAAAGATGCAATTTGGATTTTGTTGTCAGATGGTTACGGAAATTTGGACCTTTTTTTGTAAGTTGGTTACGGAAATCGGAGCGGCCTCAGAGGGAACTTTCCTTTCGCTCCCCCCACCTTCCCCTCCCTTCCCCTATGTAACCCACCCCCTGCCCTATCTAAATCCCCCCCCCTTCCTTTATTGCAGGAGTTACGCCTGCCGGCCCGCTGCCACCACACCAACCCCTGGCACAGCCGTTGTGCCGGAGGACTCAGGGCCGCCCCCGGACCTCCGCCCCTTTTTCAAAGCCCCGGGACATACGTGTGTCCCGGGGCTTGTGCGCGCCACCGAGTCTATGCAAAATAGGCTCAGCGCGCACAGGGGTAGGTTTTAAAGGGTTACGTGCGTAACCCTTTCAAAATCTATCCCACAATTTCCATAACCAATTGACAAAAAAAGGTCCAAATTGCATCTTTTTTAGCGTTTGGAATAAAAAGGGCCAAGGCACCATATCGAATGCTTTCTCCGTGTCAACTGAAAGCAATATCATTGGTATTTTATTTTCTCGTACCCATCGAAGGAGATTTGTAACTTTGCGAACATTATCCGCAATTGCATTATCCTGCAATTGACATTCCATTGACATTCCAGCCATCATACTTGGAGACTTCAACTTGCATGTTGATAGCTCCCCCCGCACCCCTTCATGTGATGCTTTTCTTGAATCATTAAATGCTTTAGGCTATAAGCAATCTATCCATTTTCCTACTCACAAGGCGGGCCATACCCTTGACCTACTCTTCACCAATGCCCTCATACAAACTGACCCCCCTTCTCACACACCCATCCCCTGGTCAGATCATCACCTCATTAAAACCTCTCTCTCCATTAAGACACCCTCCTGCCATGACAACACATACAAAACCATTCATTACAGAAAAAATTGCACCAGAGATGACCTTATATCAGCTCTCGACAACAAACTTGACCACCTCGAGCTCACCAATGCAGATACAGCACTTGCTTCCTGGCATGACATTACCAACAGCATAGCTAACACCACCTGTCCCCTGCAATCTAAACGTGTCTGTCCGCAAAACAACAAGAGTAAGAAACCATGGTACTCCCAAGAGCTAAAAAACCTTAAACAACAACTTCGGAAATCTGAAAAGATCTGGCGTAAGAATCCCTCACTACTCACCTGGCACAATTTAAATCCTCCCTAAACCTCTATAGTGACAAACTTAACATGACAAAGCGAGACTTCTATGCCAACAAAATACACCAATTCCAATACAATCCTAAAGTACTATACGA
Source organism: Rhinatrema bivittatum (assembly GCF_901001135.1). Lineage (NCBI taxonomy): Eukaryota > Metazoa > Chordata > Amphibia > Gymnophiona > Rhinatrematidae > Rhinatrema > Rhinatrema bivittatum. Next base: position 537,123,584 of record NC_042617.1, read on the forward strand.
CTACGTGAATTCACTCACCAAGACAACTACTCCCGACATCCCTGATGTAGTAGCCAAATCCAAATGCGAAGAACTTGCCACGTTCTTCCAAACCAAAGTAGATAAATTGCTATCCAAGTTCTCCTCCTCTACCGGTCCCAGCAACCACTTCGAATTGGACATCAATCAAACAAAGACCAGTAACTATACTAAAGTTCTCTCCTCCCTAGACTGCACTTCAACATTAGAAATAGAAACCTTTATCAAGAAAGCCAAACCGTCCACTCACCCATCTGACACTATACCCACTAAACATCTCCTCACAATACCCAACATCATTGCCAAACCTTTAACAAAAATCATTAACCTGTCCATTAACTCTGGGCAGGTACCCCTCCCCTGAAACAGGCAATTGTCAAACCTATTCTAAAGAAGCCCAAACTTGACCCCTGATCCAGCTAATTATCGCCCTATATCAAATCTTCCATTCATTTCTAAACTCCTTGAAAAAACTGTCAACAAGCAACTCACAGAATACCTTGAAGATAATCATATCCTTGCCCCCGCACAATACGGTTTTCGGAAATCTCATAGTACTGAGACTCTTTTACTTTCCCTGACAGACCACATTATCAAAGGATTTGAGAAAGGGCAATCATACATTCTTGCCTTCCTTGACATATCCTCCGCTTTTGACACCGTCAGCCATCCTATTCTCCTACAGCGTTGACTGAAATTGGCATTACAGGCGTTGCCCACAACTGGTTCAATTCCTACCTCAGCAACAGAGATTACAAAATTCAATTAGGAAATCACGTATCCAAGGCCATCCCCCTCAACCGAGGTGTCCCTCAGGGTTCTTCCCTATCCTCAACCCTATTCAATATTTACATCCTACCTCTCTGTTACTTCCTTTCCAGTCTAAATCTCCCTCATTACATATACGCTGATGATGTTCAGCTGCTCATACCCATCACTGACTCTCTATCGAAAACCATGGATTTCTGGAATGAAACCCTCTTCCATTAACAATCTCCTATCTTCCATCCACCTTGCCCTTAATACCACGAAAACTGAAATCATGCTCATCTCACCCCAAAACCAACCATCCTCCCCCCTATTACGCAGTTCCAATTTGCCCAACAAGTCCATGATCTGGGAATCATCCTTGATGGTCATGTCACACTTAAGAAATTCATCAATAACATACTCAAAGACGGCTTCTTTAAACTCCACACACTAAAAAAACTCAAACCCCTACTACATCCCCCCGATTTCCGTACAGTGCTTCAAACTACAATCTTCGCCAAGACTGACTACTGCAATTCCCTACTTCTCGGCCTACCCAACAATGCCATCCATCCCATTCAAATCTGCAAAACACCACAGCCCGGATCTTGACCAACTTACGTAAACATGACCATATTACCCTGTTCTAAAAGATTTACATTGGCTTCCAATAGCTTCCCGCATACAATATAAGGCGCTCTCTCTAATCCATAAGGCCTTATACAACCCTGAAATGAACTGGTTCAATGATTCCTTCCATTTACACCAGTCTAATAAGCCTACCAGACATGCACACCTTGCAACCATGCCTATCCCTTCTCCTAAACTCTACAAACTTACTTCCACGAGAGCCCGTGCATTATCGATAGCCGGGCCGACCCTCTGGAATACAATGCCAGTTGACTTACGGCAAGAGAATGCCTCAAATCTTTCAAGCGGAAGCTTAAGACCTGGCTCTTTGCTAAAGCATACACCTAATTTTTCTCTCTTCCTATCCATTATTTCCACCTTCCACTCTCCCTCTACTTTCCCCTTCACTGTCCCTCTCTCCCTCCCCTCCCCTCCCTCTTTCCCCCCTCCTACTTCTTTCCCCCGCTCCTCCTCCTTCTCAGCTCTCCTCTCTCCTCTTCCCCTTTCTCCCTCACTAGCCTGCCTGCACTTCTTAGTCTTTATTTTCCATTGTACATATGTATATAATTGCAAACGTTGTTATAATAAATTTAATGCAAACTTTCCCATGTTATCTCCCACCCCCTTTTAATACCTTGTTCGCATGTTTTAATCGTTCAATGTAAAGCGCCATGCCTGGCGCCAGTTTATGTTACAATGTGAACCGATATGATATCCTGGATGAATGTCGGTATATAAAAATTTTAAATAAATAAATAAAAATAAATAAATGAGCAATTTGGTACAAAGCCCACTTGGTCATGATGAACTATGACTGGTAAAATAGTGTTTAAGCATCCTGCTAAGATGCTGGCCAAAATTTTTAGATCAAGATTTATTAGAAAAATTGGCCTGTAGGAGCCACATATAGTTGGATCCCGGCCCGGTTTCGCTATGACTGTGATGGCCGCCACATTTGAATTAGGAGCTAGGGAGCCTCCCTCTCACAGGTAATTAAACATCTCAGTTAAGGGTGTAACCAGGAGGTGAGAGAAGCATTTGTAATGAGACTGGTAAAGCCATCTAGGCCAGGGGGCCTTTCCCATCTTGAGATCTTTGATAGCGGGTGTAGTTATAGGGCTATTAAGAAATGTTTGTTGGTCTCTGGTAAGAGATGGTAAAGTTAAGGATCCACAGTATTCAGCGATAGCATCATCTGTTATGATTTTATTCCCGGCATATAACTTCCTATAAAAGTCCGTGAAACAATTTGTATAGAAGAGGTACAAGAAACGCATTCACCCTGTGCAGTTTTAACTTTGACAATGGTATTCTGAGCCTGGCGAGCTTTCAGTTTCTGTGCTAATTGTCGCCTCGATTTATTTTCTCCTTCTAAGTATGATGGTTTAATTATATTAAGCCTATGTGCTATGGAAACGTTATCCAGGGCTTGATGTTTGTTCCGTCCTAGCTAATCGTAGCCGGTTAGCTACTAGTTTTGTGGGTGATTGCATTTGTAATCTGGAAAGATGCTTGGTTTCGACATCTAACTTATTTCTGCTTTGTTCAAGTTCTCTTTTACACTTTGCTGCCTGAAATATTGATAGGCCCCTTGCCACCGCCTTGGAGCACTCCCATACAATCTCTGGGGTCTGTCCCACTTTAGAGTGAAATTGAAAATATTATTTAAGCCCCTCCCCCAAGAAATTACAAAATAATTTATCTTGAAGCGAGTGTTCATTTAATCGCCAACACTTTGTCTAGTCATTGTCTAGTAAAAGCCAACACTTTGTCTAGTCATTGTCTAGTAAAAGCCAATCTAGCCATGTGGGAGCGTGATCATACCAGGAAATATTGCCAATATCTGTCCCTAATACCCTACTATCTAATGTTTATCTACTAAAATAAGATCAATACATGAGTAGGTATTGTGGGGCGCAGAGAAAAAGGTATAAACTCGAGAGGTTGGGTAACAGTGCCTCCAAATATCAACTAGATTCCAATCATTTAGAAAAGAGCGCAATCCTCTCCTGATTCCTATCGAAAATGTTGCCTGTAGTTGAGAGTTATCTAATTGTGGATTTAATGTTTGGTTAAAGTCACTTCCTATTATTGGGATACCCTCAGCATGCTTTTTGAGTGTGTCACCAAGATTATGAAAAAAAGGTGTTTGGTTGCTATTAAGAGCATAGAGATTCACTAATGTGTATATATCTGTTCCTACTCTAATTTTCAATATTAAGACTCAGCTCTGGAGGTCTGCAAAATGGGAAAGGTACTCACAAACAAGAGTGTCGGAGAGTAAAATGGCCACTCCAACATATTTGGCTTGTACTGTGCTGGAAGCATAGAATTTTTGAGAGAAAGATGGTGGGGATAGTAATTGTTCATAGCGTTTCTTTAAATGTGTCTCTTGTAGGAAAAACTATAACCATTTGATATATCTGCAAATCATGATATAGTAACTGCCTCTTCCTATTGGCATTGAGACCTTTAGTATTAATTGAGTAGAGTCGTATCTTATTCATGTTATAATGTCTTCAATGTCAGACCTTAAAAACCATAAAATAACAGAAATGACACGGGGTGCCGAGGCAAGTCCGAAAGGCAGGACCTGGTCCTTAAAGTGTTGATGTCCCACTAGAAAACGCAGGTACTTGCGGTGATGTGGGAATATTGGAAATTGAGCGTAAGCATCTTGAAGATCCAGAGAACAGAGCCAATCTCCTTTTTGCAGAAGGGGAAGCATGGTGCCCAAGGACATCATCCTGAATTTTTCTTTTCATAGAAATTTGTTGAGATTGCGGAGGTCTAAGATGGGGCGGAGGCCACCTGATTGCTTTGGAATGAGAAAATAGCGGGAGTAGAACCCTCTGCCCTGCTGTGCCCGGGGAACAGGCTCCACAGCCCTGGCGCCCAGAAGGGTGGACAGTTCTGACTCTAGAAGACTTGTGTGATCTTTTTGCATCCACAGAGGATTGGGTGGTGAGTCGGGGGTACCATGAGGAAGTTTAGATGGTATCCCTGGGTTATGAAGGATATAACCCATTGGTCTGTGGTAATGTTGAGCCAGTTGGTTATGAAGTGGTGAATTCGACCTCCTACTGGCAAATCCGGATCTGGATTTGTGGAGTGGCTGCTGTTCTCTGGATAGATATTAAAATCCAGAGGCTTGGCCTGTTTGTGGTGGTGGCTGAGGTCTGGATGTCTGAAGCTGTCGAGGATATGCTCTCTCTGAGACGGCCTGGTTGGCCTCATGCAAGATGTAGGTGGGTAGTATCTGCATGGACGATAAAAGAGTTTTCTAGGGTCCCTTCTGGTGGATCTCCTTGCAGATAAAGGGGCCTCGGTAGTAACTGTAGATAATTGCCGCAGGGTCTCATTGTGGTCTTTTAGTTGAGCTGTTGCATCTTGCATCTTGTCTCCAAATAGGTTTTCACCGGTACATGGCAAATCGGCAAGTTTGTCTTGGACTTCAGGTCTCAAGTCAGATGCTTTCAGCCAGACCCACCTCCTGGCGCTGATTCCCGTGGCAGACAAGCGAGAAGCTGTTTCAAAGGAGTCATAACCAGCACGAACCTCATGTTTCCCAGCCTCAAGGACTTTTTGTAGTATGGTGTTGAGGCTATCTTGCTGTTGTTGGGGAAGTGAGTCGGCTATTTCCTGAACCTGCTTCCAGAGATTCATTTGATACTGTGTCATGTAAAGTTGGTATGCAGCTATGTGTGACACTAGCATAGAGCCCTGAAACATCTTGCGACCCAAAATATCAAGGAATTTTTGGTCTTTGCCAGGAGGTGTTGAAGAGTGAGGTCACACTCTTCTGGCCTTCTTCTGTGCAGACTCAACCACCACCGACTGATGGGGAGTTGTGGCTTTTGGAATCCAGGAATATGTTGGACCAGATAAGTTGCATCTGTCCTCTTATTCACTGGCTGGACAGTACAAGGATGCTCCCAGAGACGATGCTGGAGATCCACTAGCAGTTTGTGGATAGGGATAGCCATAACTTCTTTCAGAGCATCAACAAATTGGAGAACTTCCAATGTTTTGTGGCGTGTGTCCTCCTCTGTAATCAGGTCAAAGGGGATTGTCTCTGACATCTCCCTTACAAAATTAGAGAAGGAGAGATCTTTTGGGGGAGATGTTCTCCTTTCTTCTGGAGGAGATGGTTCTGATAAGATGTCCTCCGTGGATGTGTCGGTGTCAACATCTTCCCATGTGTCAGAAAAGGTCTCTAGTCGAGATCCTGAGGGAGGGAAGAAGGTTGGTACTGTTGGACATGTTAGCACCTATGGATCCTTCGATGGCCTCGATGGAAGATGCGGTGGCATCTGTGTGAGTTTCAGCGGCACCGAACACATCAAGGGGAAACGTGGGCATCTCGGTCCCGAGAGCCCTGATGGACCACTCATCGGTTCTGGCATCGGTGGAATTGGTGTTGAAAGGGGACTGGAGTCTGCCTTCAACCTCTGAGGATCCCGGAATGGGAATCGAGACTTTGCGGGTTGCTTCGGCATCGGTGGCCCGGGCTGTGTCGGAAGGGCACCAATGAGTGCATACAGTCTGGTTAGCAACGGTGTAAATATCGATGGCTCCGGTGTCTGTGTCGGTATGGTTTTTCGGGTGGAGAGGGTGTTAAAGGCTCCTCTACCCATGTTCTCTTCGCAAGCGGCTCAATAGCCATCGAGGCCGTTGCCAGCACCGGGAGAAGACTCGCGACGGTGCTGGTGTCGGTGCTTCCCTCGGTGCTCGGTCCGGTCTTTCTCCAGCACCGAGGAAGATGATACAGATGCCTTAGACGGAGTTGGTGACAGACGGTCACCGCTGCCTGGGTGCTCCCAGCAAGGTTGATGACTAATTTCTTCGATGCTCCTGCCAGTGACGATTGGGTGGACGTCGATGGAGTCAGCTTGATTTTAAACAGGGTCTCCATCTTGTTGAGGCGAGCCCACCTACCCTTTGGAGTCATCTGGGCACATCTTGGGCAGTGAGAAACGTTGTGTGATGAGCCGAGGCACAGCATACAGACATCATGTGGTAATTGACATGGTATGGGGACATTCCGGACATTTTCGGAAAACTGTTGCCATGATGGCAGAGGTTGAGGCCCAAAAACTGTCAATGGTATGCGGACACCGAAAAAAGTAGGGGCAGGAACCAACCTGGGAGAGTGAACTTTACTTAGCAAGCGATGAAAAACAATATCGCATGGGAGACCCCTATGAGGGAACGTTTTAATGAAGTAATCTTCAAGTTTTTCTGTGAGGAAAATTGCGTGAGAGAATTCTCACAGAGCTCCTAATCGCGAGGCAAACTGCAGCGCGTAAAAAAGAGACTGAAGTGAGACCCCTGTGGCTACAGGGATTATGGCATGCTAGGCATGCTCAGCGTGCCAGTCAAAGTTTTAGAAACTTTGACAGAAAAGTTTTCCATGATAGGGTTCCGTCCAGTGATGTCACCCACATGTGAAGACTACCATCCTGCTTGTCCTGGGAGAACACACGTGCTCCTTTGCTCTCTCTCATACATACATGCTCAATCATATACACACACGTGCTCCTTTGCTCTCTCACATGTACATTCTCAATCATATACACACATACCTCACATCACAGGGGTCCCTGTTTCAAATGACAAATGACAATTTTCAAAGTCATTTACCTGGATAAACTGACCTAGCTGGAAATTGCCCTCTCCTGCCTGATTAAAAGCACATAGAGGCTTCCACAGCATGAATAGTTTTGGTCAGGTATGGGTGCGTTTAGGTCAGGAAAGTAAAATAGAATATGTATATTTCATTTTCAAGTGTACTTGCACTATTTTGCCCCCAGTTGGCCATCTGCACAAAAAAACAGGAACGAAGCTAATTTTCAAAGAGAAACTACCTTTCCCTTTGAAAATTAGCTGCAGGGTACATGCCTTGTAATATGGGTGGGCTATTGAAACTTCCACCATGATGATTGAAAACCTCTTGTTGCAGTTACCTCTCATAGTATAGCCCACATAAAAAAATGGAAAGAAAAAAAAAGAATACTTGCAAAGTATCAAAACAATTTTGTAGTACCTTGGCTTCTGCAACGGCAATACACTCATCCCACATGTGGAGCTCCTGGTACATCTCCATGGCCTCAACAACAGCGTTCTGCATTTAACAATGAACACAAGAATCTCGTTACATGAGAGTATTAAAACAATATCCTTGCATAACACTCCCAGTGGGGGAAAAAATTGAATATTTATTTTATTTATTTATTTTAATTTTTTCTATACCGGCATTCGTGATAATATCACATCAAGCCGGTTTACAATAAACAATGGGTGATAACCGGAACAGAGAACGAAATAATATGAACTATAAATAATATAGATGCAGTTACAATAAACAAGGAGACGTACAACTAGGAGCAAGAAGAAGACAAGATAGAAACTTTAACAAAGTGTATAAACCTGTAGAATGGAGGAATTTCCAAAAATGGATGTTTGAGATTTACAATGAATTGTTCAGTACAAGTATGTAGTTTAACAATAAAGACGAAATCATAAGTAATGAAGATTCTGGATGATTATAATGCTTAGGGGTAGGATACCAGGATGGTTATAATAATAAAATGTTGATTGGAGGTTGAATATCGGATAGAATAGTTTTTAATCTGCGTCTGGGAAGGCTTGTTTGAAAAGCCATGTTTTAAGTCTTTTTCTGAATGTCAGTAAGCAGGGTTCCTGTCTAAGTTCCGTTGGTATGGAGTTCCAAAGCGTGGGTCCTGCTGTGGAGAAAGCCCTATCTCTGTAAGTTATGTGGAGGGAAGTTTTGGAAGGCGGTACTTGCAGAGACTCTTTGTAGTACTCTCTTATGGGTCTGGAGGAAGTATGCTTTATGAAAGGGATTTGTAGGTTGAGAGGAGCGATTTGTTGGATGGATTTGTAGATTATGGTGATTGACTTATAAAGAATTCTGAAATGAATTGGTAGCCAGTGTAATTCTTTAAGGATTGGGGAAATGTGCTCTCTTCTCTTTGTATTAGTTAGGATTCTGGCTGCAGTATTTTGAACCATTTGTAGCGGTTTGGTGTGTGCTGATGGGGTACCTAATAATAAAGAATTGCAATAGTCTAACTTGGAGAAGATTATTGCTTGTAGGATAGTCCTGTAGTCATGGTTGTGGAACAGTGGTCTTATTCTTTTTAGAACATGCAGTTTATGAAAGCAGTCTTTAGTAGTTTGGTTTATGAAAGCTTTTAAATTAAGCCTATTATTGATGATTTAATCTCTTCTCCTCTTTATGTTTGTTTTAAAAGTTTCTTCAGCTAGAAAGCATGAATAAATGCCCTTCATTGGTCCTATATTGTACACATATAACAAAGTTAATGCACTGTTAAGGTCCTGTTTTGACTACATAATACACACTTAGCAATATTGTTAATGAAACATCATGAACACACTGCTCCAGCAAAAAAAGCCAATTTGGTGCATGACACAAACCATATGAAAAATAAAATGATCTGTTACAAGGGATTCATCAATACAGAGAAAGTTCAGGACACTGTGAGGAAAATGGAAAATCTAAGTGCCTTCAATCTTTAAAATACTATATATTCATGCAACCAAATTTCCTTAAATGTACTATATTCTTATCACACAAGTTGATATTCAGATTTTAAAAAATTAATTGTAAAAAAATATGTTTAAGACAGAGTCACTGAGAATTATTGTTAGCTAATGTTGGATCAAAATGAACTCTTCTTTTTAATTTAACATTAGATACTTAAATATATCTATGATTTCAGCAATGTCAGAGGCAGGAGTTATATAAATAGTATGATACAGAACAGTTTGCATACATATATGATATAGAAATATATGGTATGATATGGTACAGATTTTTATACTTATATGCATCCTCCTTTCTAAGCTGAAAATCAAACATCTTATAAACGCGGATGACGTTTAAATTCTCATCCCGATTAAGAAGTCCCTACAAAATTCTTTAATTTTCTGGGAGACTTGCTTTCAGGAAATCAGCTCACTCCTCACTAAACTTAACTTAGTCATCAACAAAGACAAGACTGAATACCTCATTATCTCCCAGGAAGACAATCCCATTCCTAGAGAGACAGCCTCCCTTAAACCGGGTCAACCACAAAAAGACTTTAACTCTCTCCCCAACCTCCCTTCAACTATCCTAGACAACCTCCAAAACACGTCTTACGTAAGAGATCTAGGCGTGCTCCTGGACAATCAGCTGAACCTCAAAAGATTTGTAAACAACACGACTAAAGAGTGCTTTTTCAAATTACAAGTTCTGAAAAAGCTAAAACCCCTTCTGCACTCACATGATTTCCGCCTTATTCTACAATCTATCATCCTTACCAAAGTTGACTACTGTAACTCTTTGCTGCTCGGTCTACCAGCTACCACCACTAAGCCTTTACAGATGTTACAGAATTCAGCGGCCAGGATCTTGACTAATTCTAATAAGAGAGACCACATCATGCCCATCCTCTACAACCTCCACTGGCTTCCGATCAAATACAGAGTTCTCTACAAAGTTCTGACCATCATGCACAAATCCTTACACAACATAGGCCCAATTGATCTTACCTTTCAGATGCGCACCAACAACTCCACAAGACCGATTAGAAAAGCATACCAAGGCACCCTCTTTGTCCCTCAAGTCAAACCTCGCTAAGGAATAGGGCACTTTCCACTGCAGGTCCTACCCATTGGAACACCCTCCCACCAGACCTCAGACAAGACCCCTGCCCGCATTCCTTCAAGAAAAAACTGAAACATGGTTATTCAGCCTAGCGTTTCCCTGATCCCGCCTGCTAGCAATACACTTTCGCTATTGCTCACAATTACTTCCCTTGGCAACTATGATTTGCTTTTGCAGGTTATCAATCTGCTCTCAAACCTGCCCTTAAATCCACCATTCAATTTGGATCCTTTGTTTTCTTACCCTCCCTCCCTCTTGTCCTTCCCTCCGCCGTCCTCCCCCTGCATTCTAGCCCAAATTCATTCGATACATTCAACTGCATGTTAACTTTAACTTTAATGGCTTTTTGCAAGGCAGCTAGTATAAGAAGTTTACTTCAATACCATGTTACTTAAAGTTTTTTATTTGTTCTAGGTTCTATGTAATGCTCTCAGGCAAGTTTAATTGTTTCACTGTAAACTGGTTTGATTTGTATCCACTGCAAGAAGATCGGTATATAAAAACCCAAAAATAAATAAATAAATAAATGTGTCAGATTAGGCCCCAAATCAGTTCTCCTTAGTAATTCAATGCCAGGGATTTTTATTCACTGATATGCACAATGCACAGGATCATTTCACCTTCAGCTTAAATGTTGAACTAAGACTCACTGTGAATTGAATCATACCAGGTTGCTTCACAAGTATCGTATTTCATTTCAAAGTCAGAGCACACCTTGATGTAGCAGAGCTTCATTGTGCATTTTCCATGATTTAACCTTCAACCCTCAAGCTGCCATAATGTTGGGGCTTTCCCAGCATCCCCTTGTTGAACCTTTGAGGACCAATCCATATTCTCAGGGCCAGGATAACAATGGTTTGAGACTGCATCAGCTTAAGTCACTCTGTGGTTCAACATGCAGGGCACTAGCCTCCCCCACTGGGCAGATGCCAGGTCAAAGCCAAACAATACTTTTTTCCCTTTCAAAAAGTTTAAGTTGGTAGTATCAATGCAGTTCCAAGAGAAGGTGTCTACATTAATACAAAACCACTTTTACAATGTGCAGTATAACTCATATCTTTATGGGAAGTCTCAGCAGAGAAGCAAAGGATTGAGAAGCTATGGAAAGCAGAGTTGCTTATCTGTAACAGGTATTCTCTGAGGACAGCAGGATGTCAGTCCTCCCGTGTGTGATATTTATTTTATTTTATTTATTTATTTAAGAGTTTTTTTATACCGAGGTATAGCTAGCAGCCTTCACTCCGGTTTACAATTACAACAACCTATTACATTTAACAGTAAACTGAAAACTGAAAAACAGAAAACTAACTTATTACAAGCAGTTTCTGTGATCAAACCATGTATGTTCTAGCTTAAAACGTTCTGTTGGAGCCCGACATGGAACTTTGACCTCAAAGATTCTAGAGCTTTCAGCATGCTATATTGAACATGTACAGCTGTAGCCACCTCCCTGTCTCTCAGGCAGAGTTCCTCAGTCCATGATATAGCAGTTACATGGAAAAAAAAAACTTCTAGGGGAGGCAGGAGGGTATTTTGAGGACTGACATCCTGCTGTCCTTGGAGAACACCTGTTACAAGTAAACAACTCGTTCTCTGAGGACAAGCAGAATGGCAGGTCTCACACATACGTGAATCCCAATCTAGAGCCTGCCAAAAACAGAAAAATTGGGGAAACCCTTCAGTGCAGAAGCACCACCCTTTCCCCTCCCCCTTTTTTTTGTTGAGGCAGCTGACCTATAAGGGATCAAGGAGGCAAAGAAATTGGGGTTATCAATGCAAACAAACTGGTATGACAGAAAGAGACAGAAATCCTGATACATATCCAAAGGCAGGGGCCTAATGCGAGCCCGGGGCGAGAAGCCCACTGAACGCCACAAAAATCAATACAGTCAGAGCTTCCGAACAGTGAACAGGCAAAGGGATAAATGACCAAGTACAAGAGAAAAAAGCTCTTGGATTAAGACCACAAATTTTGGGAGTTTTTTTTAGTCTTTGGTGTCACAAGCCCAACCGAACATCAGATGGGCCAAGAGAGCCCAGCAGAAAGAATACTACAGTTCATTATCAACCGAGCAACAAAACAGATTGGACATGCAGAACACCCCCCAAAGTACGTCCAAAAGGAACAGTGAGCATGGAAACCAAATGTGTGCCTGGAGAAGAAGAAGCAGCAAGAAGCACCCTGGTCTGCAGAAGATTGCACTTTCCGAACTACTACAAATACAAGATCAGATGAGATAAAAAACCAAAACGCTAAGGCATGAAGGGCTAACTCCTCCACTGGGAGCCCTATGCCAAGATGCTAAGTAGGGCAATTAGCTGCGACTGAAGCTTAGCTAAATAATGTACTTTAATATCGTAGGAGCCAAACAAAAGGGAAACAACTCGACCAGGAATCTGGCCCAAGCAGGGAAACGATCGCATAACCTTCTATGAAGATATGTGTGACAACCACTCCCATGCGCCCCCTGGCTTCTTCCTAGACTGACTGACAAAGTTAGAAGAAATGAACACCACAAGGAAGCAGCCTCCAGGTTGTAGAAAATACAATTGGGAGTCTTCCCAACCATACAAACCTCCTGCCAATCCCAGCAGGTAATTGCCTCTGAGGCAAACACAGCCCCACAGGGCTCATCTACCCTCAGTAAACATAGGCTACATATACTGAGAGAGTCCTAGCCTCCATCAGGGTGAGAGCAACCTGAAGAAGCCCGTAAACCTCACTGCTGAGAGCGAAAACAGGAATGCTGAAAGAGGTAGTCCCTCAATCTAGGAACCGTTGAGTGTACCAGAGAAGGAGCAGTCTGATCAGCAGAGCAGACTGCCCATCAACTGAGTTTAGGTATCAAACCTATGGCTTGAGACATCATAGCACATAAGCAAATATCTGCATAGATAGGGACTGTCTTTTCAGCCAACAAATGCATCTACTGACAGGGTCACGTTGAAAGAGGAAATAAGAATCCTTAAGTGACTGCAACATGGGTGTGGAGCAGCTTTTGTAAGATCCTCTCCCCCAATCCAAGCTGCCATAGATATAGCAAGCTGTCGGAAAGCCAACAGGTCAGTCAAGAAATGAAGGAGAAACTTCCCCCCAGAGGTAGAGTGCTACCCAAATTCAACACAGATGAGTAGGAAAGGCATGAAGTGAAACTATGTACATTGCGCTCAGCAGGTATTTCAAGAGGCACTCCACCCAGTGAGAGGAAGCCACATCTGCTACTGGGGAGCAGATTGCTCTACGAGGGAGTTTCCATCTGGGTAGCTCATCATCCATCACAAGGCATCTCAGTGCAACGGTGGAGCGAGAGCTCCCAATAGACAGCCTTCGGATCCCATGTGAGAACAGAGGGTAACTGCCACTCAGAGGCTAAGCCAACCCGGAGAATGGGGTGTGAAAACAACCCCTTCCATAAGCAGAAAACAAGGCATAGAGAGGGAACCTATCTAAGGGCATCCCTCAAAAGCCAAAAGTCAGACCTCTCATCCCTGAGGAGGGGGGAGAGCACACTGCTCAACAGAATTGGTGCAATTCTGGATACTCCCCCATCTCCAGACGAGAGTGGGGCACAATCGCCAACCTATGAGGTTCTCAATGGGAGCCCTGAGAGGAGAGGATCACTTTACTTGTGGCTGGAAAGAATCAGAAAGTACTGTTTGGAGAAATTTTTAAAACTTAAAAGTTTCGGGGAGAAGTAAACTATTAGGGTTTATTATTTAGTGTGTTTGTGTGTTTTGTTTTAAATAGGTAGTCAGAAAGTCAGGCAACAAAAAGAAGTTTGTGTGTTTTGTTTTAAATAGTATTCAGAAAATCAGGCAACAAACAGAAGTTTGTGTGTTTGTATTTCTCAACCCTTCCACCCCACTCCCACCCATCCCAAGCTCATTCTTTAATTTATAGGCAGGTGTCACTTTCACACTTAAAACAAAAAAAAAAATAAAAAATCTGCCTTTCAACTGAAACTCAGAAATTCCCCATACCTTATCAAGAGTTTGATCATTCCCTTACTACCAGATATATAGTGAATACACTAATACATTTAAAGGACCCTAATTTTATGCAATCCTACACCCATAGCAAACTTAAACTTAACTAGGAATTGAATAAATTTAAGATGAAGGCAGCAGTCCAGCAGCAAGAGGGGGGCTTCCCAGTCTTTTGCATCAAGTGTCACATGAATGATTTCTTACCCACCAGAGAAATTGTACGTGTGCATCCGATGCAAAGAGCTCCTGTCTCTCAGAGGATGAGTCAGATCTCTGGAGGCTAGAGTGGCAGACCTGGAGGAGCTGAAGCAGAGAGGTATATAGATGAGACCTTCAGTGACATAGTAGCCAAGTCCCAACTTCAATCTGGCATCCCTGGTGCTGCCTTGGAGGAGGAAGTACTCATGATTGGAGAGCATCAATCTGGTGCAGCAGGAAATGATCCTGTAAGTAAGGCCCTGCTCTCCAGATGGTGCATTGTCCTCTCGCACCGAGGATGTGTCTCTCAGAGCTTCTGCCAAGGAGGAAAGGGTCAGGTCCGCCATCATAGTAGGTGATTTGGTTATTAGGAATGTAAACAGTTGGGTGGGTGGTGGGTGTGAAGATCACCTGGTAACATACCTACCTGGTGCGAAAGTGGCGGACCTCATGCGTCACCAAGATAGGATTTGAGACAGTGCTGGGGAGGAGCTTGCTTTCGTGGTACAAATGGGCACCAATGACATAGGAAAATGTGGGAGGGAGGTTCTGGAAGCCAAATTTAGGCTCTTAGGTAGAAAGCTGAAATCCAGAACCTCCAGGGTAGCATTCTCTGAAATGTTCTCTGTTCCTCACGCAAGCCCCCAGAGGCAGGCAGAGCTGCAGAGTCTTGTTGCCTGGATGAGATGATGCTGCAAGGAAGAGGGATTCAGTTTTCTAAGGAACTGGAGAACCTTTTGGGGAAGGGAGAGCCTTTTCTGAAGGGATGGGTGCCACCTTAACCAGGGTGGAACCAGGCAGCTGGCGCTAACCTTTACAAAGGAGATAGAGCAGCTTTTAAACTAGAACAAAGAGGAAAGCCGACAGTCGCTCAGAAATGCATGGTTCGGAGGGAGATATCTTCAAAGGATACTAATGAAGCATTAGAGTTACGGCATCCCAACAGAGAGGTTCCACTAATAATAAAAGTAGTCCAAGTGCCTATAATTAAAAACTCAGCTGAGCTAAAAGATTCCACTTTATCCCTGTCAACTGAAAAGCAGAATGTAAATACAAACAAAAAACACACTTTGAAATGTTTGTATGCTAATGCCAGAAGTCTAAGAAGTAAGATGGGAGAATTAGAGTGTATTGCAGTGAATGATGACATAGTCTTAATTGGCATCTCAGAGAAATGATGGAAAGAGGATAACCAATGGGATAGTGCTATACCGGGGTATAAATTATATTGCAATGACAGAGAGGAGCAATTTGGTGGCGCTTTCAGTTTCGATGACTGTTGTGGGCTCCCTGCAAGTTGGATTGGGATCAACCATTCGGCTCCAGTTCAACATCACATGCTTGTCAACTATGGTTATTTATTTGGTTCAGTGCCCTTGTCATCTACCATATATTGGGAAAACCAAGCGGTTGTTAAAACTCGAATGATTGAACATCAGTTCAATATCAAACATGCCCCGTTAGATGAACCTTTGGTGTCTCATTGCATTGAATTCAACCATCTTTTTGAAGATCTATGTTTTTGTGTCATTGACCATCTTACTGAACACTGACGCGGTAGGAATTGGGAGTTGAACTATTGAGACTTGAACAGCGTTGGATATACTGCCTTCAAACTGTATCACCACATGGCCTCAATGTTGATTTGAACTTAAATGTTTTTCTTGGTTAAGGAATTTTTTATTTACACTTTTGTTTTCACTATAGGGGTATCCTGATGACGTCTTTCGTTTTACATCCAGCACATATAAAAGGGACGCCCTTGTCAGCTTTGGGTTCTCCACTTCCTGTTTGATGACGGTTGAGACGCTGATTCCTTCTCTAAATGGTAGCCAGTTGCAAGATAAGTATTTCAGCTCAAATATTTTTTGTTTAAGGACTTCTTACTCATCTATGAAATGTTATATTTTTAGGCAACAGTTGTGTTTGGATTAAGATGTTCATATTGCCCCTGATGAAGCATTTTGTTTGCGAAACATCGGCCATGTTGGGCTATTTTGAAAAATATTCGCTTTAATGACTGTTGTCATCTTTTTTTGTGGATTTTACTTGCACAAAGAAACACATATATAAAAAATTGACTTTAAAACACTACTTATTCACATGTTTTAGCTTTTTTTTGAACTACACGTTTTAATGAAGGTGAATGATTGAAAAGACCGGTTGTTTTGGCTTTGCAGATACAACATCTGGCTTGCTGACACCTTCATTTAGACTTGTATTGAGTTCTCTGTCTATTTGTTGATTTTGTACGTTTCTGGACAAATCTCAACTCTACTGTGATTAGATTTCAATTACCCCAGTATTGACTGGGTAAATGAAACATCAGGGCATACTAGAGAGATAAAGTTCCTGGATGGAATAAAAGACAGTTTTAAGGAGCAACTGGTTCAGGAACAGACGAGAGAGGGAGCAATTTTAGATCTAATTCTCAATGGAGCGCAGGATTTGGTAAGAGAGGAAGCGGTGGTGGGGCCACTTGGCAATAGTGATCATAATATGATCAAATTTGAATTAATGACTGGAAGGGGGACAGTATGTAAATCCACGGCTCTAGTGCTAAAGTTTCAAAAGGGAAACTTTAAGAAAATAAGAAAAATAGTTAGAAAAAAATTTAAAGGTGCAGCCACAAAGGTTAAAAATGTGTAACAGGTGTGGACATTGTTTAAAAATACCATCCTAGAAGCACAGACCAGATGTATTCCATGCATTACGAAAGGTGGAAGGAAGGCAAAACAATTACCGGCATGGTTAAAAGGTGAGATGAAAGAGGCTATTTTGGCCAAAAGATCTTCATTCAAAAATTGGAAGAAGGATCCTCCTCAAACCATAACATATGGGCCACACAGTTGCAACAATGACAAGAGGCGAATGGCATCTCATAGACTAACCAATTTATTGAGGCATGAGTTTTCAAGGACAGAGTCCATGTCATAAGATGCTTGAAGTGTAGTACAAGAGGTGGGAGGAAAGGATAAAGAACAAAGAAAAGGCACTGAGTAAATCAGGACAGGATATGAAAAGAGTGTTAATAGGATTATAGTTCAGCTTACTGACAATTAAAAAGACAGGATGATCTGAAAACAGTTAAGTTCATAGATACTGTAGTGTACCATGAAGCCATTGTTTCTCTTCAGACTTAGGGTGGGGAACGTCAGATCGCAGGAGAGCAGAGACTCGAAAGGACCTCACATGAGCCATGCCAATACCACGTTGAGGCCCCAGGACATAATGGGAGGCCAGAGGGGAGGCTTCAGCTGAAGCAGACCCTGCATAAAATGTCCTACTATAGGCTGCACAGAGATGGGCGTACCAGCAACACACTGTTGATAAGCACTGACTGAATTGGTCTTCAACCCCGCCTCCGACAGATGCCACAAATAGTCCAGCAGCTTCGGAGTGGGACAGGCGAATGGATCCAAGCCATGACCCTCGCACCAGACAGAGAACCTCTTCCACTTCAGTTGCTAAGACTTCCTGGTGGAAGGCTTCCTAGAAGCAACCAGCACCTGAGACAGCGTCAACAGAGAGGTCAAGGGACCGCAGGACCAGCTTTTCAACATCCAGGCCATCAAAGCTAACGACCTGAGGTTCAGATGGCGCAGCCTGCCCCAATCCTGTGTAATCAGATCAGGGAAGGTCTCCAGACTGCTCGGATCTCTGATTGACAGGTACCGCAAGAGCAGGAACCAGACCTGTCTTGGCCAATAGGGAGCCACCAGGATCATGGTCTCCTTCTCCTGCTGGAGCTTCAAGACAGTCTTCATTACTAGCAGAAGCAGAAGATACGCATACAGGAGACCCTTGGCGGGCGAAGACATCTAAGGCTGGTGGTCCGTCTGCCCTGAACAGGGAGCAGAAGTGGTTCACTTTGCTGTTGCAAGGGAAGGAAAAGAAGTCCAAATCTGGGGTTCCTCACAGGTGGAAGATCCGGTCCGCTACTGTTGGATCCAGCGACCACTCGTACAGTCAGAACACTCGACTCAAGCGATCCGCAACCAAATTCTCTGTCCCAGCTAGGTACACTGCTCGTGGAATCATGCCTTGTGACAGGGCCCAGGCCGATATTTGTACCTTCCTTGACAGAGAAGGAACGAACCAATGCCCCCATGTTTATGTACCTATCACCACCTGATCATCTCTCTGGAAAAGAATCACTTTCAGGTCTATCCAGTAAAGTGCGGCCGCGTTTACCCCGCTCCTAACCCGCATTCTACTCACTTTCCGGCCGCGTTAGCCCTTCCTGTGATCCCGAATCCCCTTTAACCTACTCCTACCGCTTCCTAAAATCCCCGGGCAATCCCTTCCGCACGCAGCATGTATATTGCATGCAAACGAGCGAATTAGCTATTCCCTAGCATCCCGTAACCCGCGCCCCGACTATCGCTATCTTTCCCTGCCGTTTTGTCGCGCGTTTAACCTGCTAACTTACCGCCTACCCTTACCCCTGCGGTAGAGGCAGGGGTAAGGGTAGGCGGCAAGCTTTCCCCCAGCCCCCGCTCACCTGCCCCGGCCGCGATCATGGGTGCCGGTCTCCGGGGCAGCCCCAGTCCTCTCCCCTCCTCCCGAAGCAAAAAAAAAAAAAAAAGCGAAAAAAACGTTCTAAATTGCAGCCCCCTCCGATGTCCAGAGGAGGCTGCAAAAAGTAAGTCGCTTCGTACTGCCAGCCCCTTCTTCCCTCCTCGGAGCAAGGTGCTTTTCGCGCCCTGCTTTGGGAGGAGGGAAGAAGAGACACTGACAGTGTGAAGCGGCGAATCAACTTACTTTTTGCAGCCCCCATTGGACCTCTCCTGCCTCCCGCTGTGCGACTTACTTTTTTTTGCAGCCCTCCGGCCATCAGCAGGAACGGATCGTGGCTCCCCTGCCTCCCGACGAAGATGGACGCCTGCACGGGGGAAAGCGGCCCCTGTGCGTGCAATTGGCCGCTCAAGACGTGACGTCACATGCCGTGACGCCAAACGTCGTGACGTCACGTCTTGAGCGGCCAATTGCACGCACAGGGGCCGCTTTCCCCCGTGCAGGTCGTGACGTCACGTCTTGAGCGGCCAATTGCACGCACAGGGGCCGCTTTCCCCCTGCAGGCGTCCATCTTCGCCGGGAGGCAGGGGAGCCACGATCCGTTCCTGCTGATGGCCGGAGGGCTGCAAAAAAAAGTAAGTCGCGCAGCGGGAGGCAGGAGAGGTCCGATGAGGGCTGCAAAAAGTAAGTTGCTTCGCCGCTTCACACTGTCAGTGTCTCTTCTTCCCTCCTCCCGAAGCAGGGCGCGAAAAGCAGCCTTGCTCCGGGAGGAGGGAAGAAGAGACACTGACAGTGTGAAGCGGCGAAGCACTTACTTTTTGCAGGCGTCCATCTTCGCGAGCAGCTGGAGGCAGGACAGGTCGTCCGATGTCCGGAGGGGGGTGCAAAAAGTAAGTCGCTTCGCCGCTTCGTACTGCCAGTCCCTTCTCCCCTCCTCCCGGAGCAAGGCTGCTTTTGCGCGCCCTGCTTCGGGAGGAGGGGAGGGGGGACTGGCAGTCCCGACTTCCTGGTATCTGTCATTTCAAATGACATTTGAAATGACAGATACCAGCGTGGCGTGAAGCGTTAGGCCCGCGCACCCAGGATACTGTATAGGCGCTCTATCCAGTAAAATGGGTTGCGCGGGCCTAACGCTTCACGGACCCTTCTTAGACGCGGTTTACATTTGCATGAAATTATAGTTCAGGATCGAGCGGTAGGTGAGCTGCACTGTGCGTGTGGCAACCACGGGTGCGCCGGGCACTAACGCAGCTCTTCCTACCGCTCGGTACTGGATAGACCTGTTTGTGGGACAAATGATCCCGAAACGCCCAAAGAGCGTAGCAGATCGCCCAAAGCTCCAGGAAGTTGATCTGGCATTGAGACTCCTGAGGTGACCAATGACCTTGTGTACGGTGGTTGTCCACATGCGCCTGCCAACCCAGGGGGGATGCATCGGTGGTCAGTACGATCTGGGGCAGGGGAACTTGAAAGGGGACCCCTTGCTCCAGACTGGACAGGTCCTCCCACCAGGACAGGGAGACCTGGAGAGATAGTGTAATGCAAATATGTGCATTGAGGTTCTGGATTGCCTGCATCCATTGAGACCACAATGTCCACCGCGCTCTGCGCACACACAGATTGGCCGAGGGGGGGATATGGACAGATGCTACCATGTGACCCAGAAGACGCAGCAGAAGGTGAGCCAAAACCTGCTAGTGTCGGCGGACCAAACTCGCAAGGGATGACAGGGCGAGTGCTCGATCGTCGTGGGAGAAATGCCCTGGCTTGCACTGTGTCCAGTCTGGCCCTGATGAATCCCAACTGTAGTTGGGATGAGATGGGACTCGGGGTAATTGATAACAAACCTCAGAGACTGCAGCACTGCAATGGTCAGATTGAGAGCATATAGCACACGCTCCTAGGTGGCACTCTTGACCAGTCAGTTGTCGAGGTAGGGGAACCCCCTGACAGTGGAGGTGTGCCCCCCCACAACTGCCAGGCACTTGGCGTAAACCCGAGGGGCTGATGCGAGGCCGAATGGCAACACTCTGTACTGGAAGTGTTCCTTGCCCATAAGAAATCGGAGATACTTCCTGTGAGCAGGAAAGATCTCAATGTGGGCATAGGTGTCTTTAGTCAAGGGAGTACAACCAGTCTCCTTTTTGCAGGAGTGGTATCAGGGTGCCCAAAGACACTATCTTGAACTTTTCTCTTTGAAGAAACTTGTTCAAGGCTCTTAGATCGAGAATAGGGCGGAGACCCCTGTTCTCTTTGGTATCAGGAAATACCGAGAGTAAAACCCCAAGTCCCTGCTGATGCAGAGGAACAGGCTCGACTGCTCCAGCTGTTAGAAGGGCTGAAAGCTCTGTCGAAAGTATTTCCTGATGAGTGGATGAGGCCCACGATGGACATGGGGGAGAGTCCGTGGGACATCCCTGAAGTTTAGCTGGTACCCTTTGAGAACGATGGAGAAAACCCACTGGTCTGAGCTAATGAGGGGCCAGTGTTCCGCCAAAAGATGCAGCCTGCCCCCAACTGGAGGGTAGGGTGCCAAGAGTACAGCAGTATGGCTTATGCTCCCCGCTCCCAGTCAAAACCCCATAGCGGGGCTCTGCTGAGGGCTGGCTGAGTCCTGGGGGCCTTCTGTTGCCTGAAGCGAAACTGGAAAGCCATGTATGGCATATATGCCCTCGAGGCAGGAGGGTAATTATTTCCTCTAGCAATAGAAGGCCTTTCTAGAGCCCTGTCACGAGGATTTTCTGACAGAGGATAGTGGGTCAGAGGTACTGGCGGAGAGGTGCTGAAGGATCTCATGCTGCATCCCTGACCTTATCCCCGAAGAGATTCTGCCCAGTGCAGGGCAGATCTGCCAGCTTCTCCTGGACCTCTGGCCGAAGGTCCGAGGCATGGAGCCAGGCCATCCTTCGGGCACCAATGCCCACTGCGGCTACCCTGGCCACTGTCTCAAAAACATCGTAGGCAGATTACACCTTGTGTTTACCCACCTCCAGACCCTGCTATACCACCGCCAAAAAAGCGTC